>NC_140585.1:963306668-963469168 GCF_964204655.1 Triturus cristatus | reverse complement strand
TCACTCCAATTTTGTGCACTGGGAAAAATGTAATTGCTTTTCTCTGAATTATATAAGCAGCACAATCCATGCAAGTATGAGTGTTCATTTTATGACATTTGCGTTATTGCTCTCTCTTTAAGTCTGTTCTAATGAGCAACTAGAGTTCTAGCATTTTGTATTCAAGACAAAAGTGTGACACTACTGAATGTCTTTTTCTTAGAATAGGAGGTGTTGAATTTAAAGCATTTCATGAAGAACAGGCTGCAGTAAATGAGCATTGAGACGTTAATGCGTGCATAAAACCAGAGTTAAATGTGTTAGGGGAGAGGTGGGTTCTTAGTAATTCCAGGCATCATGTATTATTAAAGGGGCTAAAAATAGTTGAAGAGAGAATCTTCTGCATAAGTACAGCATCCCTTTACACATATCGAGCCTTACCAACTTCTCCATCTTTTCATTTGCTTAACATCGCCTAATTTTTGAAATAGTAAAATTACATGAATACATATCAAATAGATTACCCTTTGCTGTAAATTATAAGGATATTACAAGTCACTGAGGAGTTCCATGACCATATAGAGGAAAGGCCCAAAGGACAAATTCCTTTATAAGATTAGGGAATCCAAGGTGACTTGGAATATCCTCATAATGTATGGCAAGAAGGTACTTTAATCCTTATAATATATGGTCACACCATCACCTGTTTCACCTAATACTTAAATCATTGTTATGCACTCTTTTACATATGAGCGATCATGTTTGAAAGCATGAAGCATGCCTGTAACCTTTGGGTTTTTCAGTGAATATATATATTGTAGTGTCGGCTTTTTGACATGCCACTTTCAACATACATACCATATACCACTAGGGAATAGTGACATAGTGAAAGTCAATCTTGCTAGAGGTGATAGCTACACAATACCTAGCCTGAACATGAATAATGTAGCTCAACTATAAAATGTATATGTTCAAGACATTGTTTGTTTTACATTTGTACAAAACATTATTATTTGCACTGTAATTAAGTATAGGAATGCATGCCTAGCACTTTATTTGATTATTTACTGAGAGAGAGAAAAAGAAAAAATGAATTGAGAATTTCCTGTATGTTTACTATGTCTATGCCGCAGTGTATGTAAAATGTGGTGGTGTTTATGTATAATCAAAAAAATGGCTTCTAGATTGTGTGAGCAAGGCAGTAGTAACAGCTGGAATGACATAGGCATTGAAATAATATAGCACTTGAGAAAAGACTTCAGTGGTGTTGGTACCTGTTTGCAGTGTCGAGTTGGAGAAATATATATGTGTATGTATATTAAGGAAGTAGCAAATCCTGGCCCGTCTACTTCCAACAATCGTTATAGTTAGGAAATAGAATTTAAACAAATTAAAATTCACAGAAAAAATTAAAGATTTCAAGGGCTTTATAGTTATGCTCAGATTTCGCTCATACAAAACCAGTGAAATTCAGCAGTTATAGTTACCTGAGCTAACAATAACTTACGCCCCACATTGCACTGCTTATGACCTCACATATTATATCACTCATGTCATGGTAAGTGACATCACTCATGACATCACAGATTCCCCTTCCTTTCTTCTTGTAGGGCCTGTGCCAGGGAAGTGGAGGTCCCCTGGACTGAGAAGGGCTCAGGATGGGGGCCGCGCAGCCCCCTTCCATTTCGACCAAACAAAAGTTAGCCCTGGGAGAGTGGTGATCCCTGGGGCTGAGGCGGGTCCCTGAGGCCCCCCATTACAAATAAAATAGCACCGGGGAGGTGGTGGTCCCTAGGGTGCAGGGGGTCCTCGAGGCCCCCTATTTAGCAATCAATAAGCCCCGGGGAGGTGGATTTCCTCCAGGCATTAATCAGCCCCAGGAGCGGGGCCCATGTGCCCTATACTTTATTTACCAATTTGTCCCTGGTACATGTTTTGGGCAGGACCCATGGATCCAGCATGGCTCCCACAAAAAAGTAAGCAAAATAAATGCTTTTTTGGGCCTGCAAGGTCCCTGTGGGACCCCCTCCAAAAGGCCTAAAGAGTCAGGGTATTCCTACCCTTCCCCCTTTTCTATTTTTTTAACAATTTATCTGGGACTCGGCTTGAGCACTGTAATTAGGTATATGCTTAAGCTGTATAGGTTGTCACAGTATACTTGTTTGAAGTGTTGGCAGCCAATCAGATCTCGACGTGAGATCGGGAGCGGTCGCAGATCCTCCTCTTCCCTATATATACAATTAAAAATGTATTATGATTATTCCACAACTACTGAGTGGATTGGCACTAAATCAGAAAAAAAGACATTTCCCTGGACCAACATCTACCTTTCTGCCAAATTTGATGTCATTCAGTTCAGCAGTTTTGGACTGTAGCCGTGTCTAAAGTTGCGACAGAAAATAACATGTGGAAAACACGTTTTTGGAACCCTGCTTTTTCCTGACCCCTGCTTGACAGATCACCCCAAAACTTTCAAGACAAACGCTGAAATGACTGACAAAGTGGATTTGAATATTTTGGAAGGATTTGTGAAATTACGCCAAAGTGATTGGCAAATGAAAAAACACTTTTCCTATAGAGAGTACATCCTAATTATAACTACCTACTGGTGACATCTTGTAGTTATAGTTAGGACCTAGATTCCATAGGAAAATATTTTTTTGTTTCGGTAATAACTGTGCCGCCATGTGACACATCCTCATGGAATTTTGAAAACTACTTTGCCAGACACTTCAACTGCTTTCTTAAAAAGGTTTGGGGTGATTTATAAAGCAGGGGCCACGAAAAAGGAAGATCCAAACCCCATTTTCCCCTTGCTATTTTCCATAGAGATTTTAGACATGACTACAGTCGGAACCACTGAATGAAATTATACAAAATTTGTCAGAAAGCTAGATCTTGGTACAGAAAGACTGCTTTTTGTGATTTGCTGTAAATCTGTTCAGTAGTTTTGGAGTTATTGAAGAAAAATATGTATTTATATCTAGAGGCACAAATTCACTGCGGATCCATGTTCCAATACCAATGCCATGATTGGCTGGCCACAAACTGAGAGAAGAGTGGCTGCTGCCATTTTGTTAATTTGAACACGGTTCCCTGGGGGGAATATAGTAGAAATAGAATAGAAGGGTTCGGGATAGAGGAATCCAGACCCCATGGGGCTGATGGAGGGATGTGTGAGGAACCCCTAATGGGCAATAACTTGTCTAAAACTGTTTCTTTAGGGGCGTATGAGGATCCACAGATTCACCGCGGCCCTCAGCACAGCCCAGTGTGAATCTGCAATGGATCTGTGGATTCAGAACCTATTTAAAGAAATACACCTACTCACACACAAGGTTACACACCTACAAGCCACTCACATACCCACTCACACATCCATACAGTAACTAACCCACCCAGAGATCCAGAACACAACTCACACACATACTCACACACCTGTACAATCACTCAGAAATCCATTAACAGACCAAGAGAAGCACTCACTCAAACACCCACTCACACACCCACTCATAGACCCATACAGCCACTCACACACCCACTCAGTATAGCTGTGAAGTTTTCAAAATGGTTATGTGTGACATTTCCATGTTTCCAGCATTCAAATGTTTGACATTCGCTGCCTTATATGTGACACTCTCAGGTAGCCTTGCATTACGTGTATGACAAAACAATTATGTCAAAGTAATGAGATCAACATAATAATTTAACCCATGTTACCCTACAATATCTGCAATGTGTGTGCAATTATTACGCTTTTGTTGTGAGACATGCAAGCTATTCCTTAGCCTATAGTGCAATGAGTAGGCTTCTGCTGTATACTTACATCATAGAATGACAAGGCAGCAACTGGACTGTGTTATGCAGCTCTCTTTTCAGCCAATTAAAGCCTTATCCCTTTGTATTCAATTATGATACTTTTGACCAGCAGTGGTTTTCTAGATGTCATCACTTTGAATTCTGGAACATGTTGGTGAAGTAGATTTTAGATACAAAGCCAGACTGTTGAAATTACTGCATGCCAGTTGTATCAAGGTACTATGAGTTCTAGAAAGATGAGTCCTGACTCATTTTGTAAACAAGTTATATCCAGTGTTGGGCAGACAGTACAGCAAAAAGTGATTAGGAAGAAGACAACTGTTGCCTGCTTTGATTTTTTTAGGGGGGAGGGGTGAGATCAAATATACTATTACTGTGAAGAAGTTTGGAGAAGGGGGAGATTGGTGGTTTGTAAGTATATTTAATAACTGGACTATGGGCTCCAAAGTGTGATTTATTTTTTGAGGCTTTTTAAAATAGGGCTTGCAGCTTGCACACAAAGGTATATGGTATTCCAAATGCTGCATAGTTCAACTGAAAACTCCCAAAATGTTTGCCACTGCACTACTGGTGATGTGCGATCTGCAGGCATTAAGTATTAGAGCAGATAATGATCAGAAATCCCATTAATGCAGACAGGCTGGGACTGAGGAGGTTGGGGGATGACAGGGAGAAGGTTTCTTCATCCTGCTGCTATCTATTCCAATGTAATGTTTGTAACTGCCAACTGGAGAACTCTGTTATGATGTTATGTCAATTTGGATTCTGTACCCTAATGGCTCCCAAAAAACACACACTATTTGATTCTATGTTATAATTTAGGCAGCTCAGGAACAGTGGTGGGCAGGGTTGGACTGGGATTAAAAATAGGCCGGGCACAACTAAAAGTGCCCTCCATTAGCGAACCAGATAAGTAAAAATGTGGCCCACATTTGCAAATAAAGTGAGTTTTGAACTTTTAAAGTCATGCTGTATGAGTATTTTGCAATGTATTGAAAACTGCATGCATTTGTGATTGCTACAGACAATGCTTGTTTTAATATCAGGAAATAAATCAACAGTAAAAACCAGGACAAAACTCCTAAAAACTGGCCCACACACTGATCTATCAGGCCAGCCCCTTGAGCACTGCCTGATTGCAGTATAGGCCAGTTAGACCTTTGCAGGGGGTAAAAGCAGATGCACTGGTTCTGTGCTGCATTTTGAAGCTCTGGGGTTGCATAAACCGAATTACTGCACAAATAATAGTGTTGGATATTACTAGAAATTGTCAAACAGCACCCCAGTACACATGCCCATTTGTATTTGTTCAGTGCTCAGTGGTGAACACAGTCACCGAAACAGGACAAATCCTACTGTTAACTGCATGCAGTAAAGAGTACCCGCAACAGACCTTGTATTTTGTTTTAAGTACTAGCAGTATTCTAAATTACTGTAGGCATAAAATGCTACATTCCTTTTGTCCCGGCTGCTGTCTATTGTAATGCTTGTAGCTGCCAGCTGAATGGCTCACTAGATGGGCCCTCACCTGGTACTTGCAGAGGGTCCCCAAACATTGAGGCAAGTGAAGCATTGTTTTCATCTGGCCAGGGTGGCAGCTATCTGTGCCTGATGGGCTACTGAGGCACAGAACAGGCCCACAGGACTTGTAGAAACTTTCAACCTGTCAGTGAGTGCAACTTCTGACCTCCGGGCTGCACTGAAAAGGAAAAACAAATATGCTGCCCACAGCTTCATGTGCTCTGTTGCCAGTCAGGTTGGGAAGGGGACGTGTGCCACACCAGCCAGAGCAGCTGACTTCAGAGCATGGAGCTCACGGTTTGATCCTGCTCCCGGAGGCAGCTCAGCTCAACATCATGTGACTCTAGGTAATAAATTACTTAATCTCCCCGACGGCCCCTGGTGTCCTGAAACCTTAAGCAATGATATGCTCGCGCTTTCCGAATATGTATTATTATTATTATTAGTCAGACACTAAATGGTCATATTGTGGCCTATAGGTAAGGCGCCCCACCAGGGATCCACATAGGGTACTCAGATTCAAATTGTTAATGATCATGACCACACATCACTGACAAAACACCATGTGATACACACAAGCTGATATTCGGTGATAATATTCATTCTCCTGATGGCATGCATCTAGCACAGAGAGAGATAGATAATATGTGCATAAAATTAAACAAAACTGAGATACACTAGTTTAATGACAGAGCACGCTCTCGACTTGAAAGCACAGCTCACTCAGTACCAGTGTGCTCGGTTTGCTGCAGCTAACTGTAGAGCCCACCTCGTGGGATGGTCCTAGGATGCTATAAGATGAGTGAATAATGCATTTTAGTGCAGTGACGCGGATATCAGCACTCAAATGTGTTAGTCTAGCCCCTGATGCATGGTACTTGGCATGGAGGACTCAGAGATCCAGAAAACCACTCACATACCATTGCAGCCACTCACACACCAACTAAGAGACCAAGAAAACTACTCACACACCCACTTACACACTCATACAGCCACTCACACACCCACTAGGAGAACCTCTCACAGACACCCAGAGGTACCTACACACCAAATCACACACTCACAGACCCCTGTTCACACCCTTCCCGACGTCTTCGATCATCTGACGCCAATCTGATTATGGTCTCCGTTATAAAAAAAGCTCGCTGGGGGGGGACGTAAATTTTCTTATGGTGCAGCCAAGCTACTGGATTGGGCTGCCACCCCATTTGAGACGCATGGATACCCTACTGCATTTTAGAAAAGCGCTGAAGCCCTGGCTGTTCAGTAACTAGTTCTGCCACTTAGGATTAGGGAGTAGTGGACAGCGCCAGGACACCTACTTGGTAATCGCGCGCTTTACAAGTCTCTATAACATAACATAACATACAGCAACTCACATACCTACTCACAGACCCACACAGTCAGTAACATACACACTGACCCACCCACCACACACTCACACACCCACTTACACACCCACACAACCACCCTCACACCCAGGTCACCCACTCACACACGCAGGCTACAGGCATGCTATAGTTAGCAAATAGCATTAGGAAACATAGAAATTCACTCAAAAAAACAAAGGTTACATGGACATCTTTAGTCAGGGCTACAGCAAAAATGTTTGAACAGAATTGCATTTGGCAGTTATCTTAAACTTGGTCTGCAGATTGTGCTTTTTGTGATTTGATGTAAATCCATTCAGTAGTTTTTGAGAAATTAAGGGTGAAATATAATTGATCATTTTGGCAGGTGGGTTAATGAGCATCCTGCTCAAAATCAAAATTGGAGGCCTGTGATTGATCGAAAGGCCAGTTTTTCCAGGGAATCTTCATGGTCTAACTGGAGTGAGAGGCTCTCAGGAGTCCCACCAAAGAGAGGACTCTGAATGGCCAGCTGTTGAAATGTTAGAAATGAAATAGCCCCCATACTGTTTAGTGTAAAAGACAGGAGATGTGGAAATGAATCAAAAAAGCTACATAGGGGGGCAGCGGAAAGGCCCCCTAAGTTTTGAGAGGAGGTGTCTAAGGGATAACTACAGTGACAATAATAAATATATATTGTTTTAACTTATTTTTATGATCTTGCAGAACTCTTGCACTCTATTAGTAGCAATGCATATTGTGGGCCATGTTTTTGAGATTAAGGGGTCTATTAGTATGTCGAGCGGAGGCACCACCGCGGTGCTGGCGGAAAATGTTTTTTCCGCACGCCAGCAGCGGTCCTCGCGTCCACCATATTAGTATGGCCAAACATAGCCTATGTCCTGTCCGCCGCGATGCGAACCGCCATCAAAGTGCTCCCGCCACCACGGCGGTGGGAGCCAATGGAGACTCACCGCCGTGCAGAATGACGTGCCATCTGCTGTACAAATCAGGATGCCTCGAACAGCCAGTCACACCGCAGCAGAGAAACCGCCCAACCAGAGACGGCGGAAGCTCGACAGCGGAGTGCGAAACCAGAGTCCTGGTCCCTTCCACCCGGTCCTGACCGCAATGAATCCAGCTATACACGTATTCCCATTGCTGTACCTGATATATTACCAGCAACTCATGGACCGTCCCGGACGACACCGCAGGTACACAATAACACAAACTCCACCACACAACCACAACACACAACTCATGGGCTGATATAGGGTTCCTGTCCACACCAGACACCCTGGTGGGAACAGGAACACATCCACAACTATCCCCACTAGGGGTGGGCGGAATTTGCAAAAGTGACTTTCGCAAATTATCGTGAAAATGTTAAAAATCTCCGCAAACACGCAGAAATATCACGAAGATTCGGAAGTTTTTTTCCCGCCCGTTTGCGGTATTTTCTGCGTGGTCGCGGCTCGCCAACTTACCCATGCAGTTGCTCGCGGGCGCGGCCATCTTGTTTTCACTCTTCTCGCGGTGCATGATCGCGAGAAGAAAGACGTGATCGCGCGACCAATAACATTACTGCGGGCGCGAACTGTCGCGAGACAGCTCAAATGGCTACCAACAATCCAACATCTTGTGGAGAACGCGACCGGATCGGGAAAACTTGTTGGCGAACGCGGGGATTCAGGTAAGGCGATCGCGCGCACGCGAGAATGTATTATTTTACAGCGCGAGCAAGAAATAAATTACCGCTAAGCTGCGGAATGCAGAAATTTTGACATTTTCGCGCTCTCCGCGGAACGCGAAAATGTCAAATTATCGCAATTTCCGCGAGCGGAACGGAAATTTAGCCCAGGCCTAGTCCCAACATATGTCCTACCTGTCACCAAATCACCCCTCCGCATTCAGGTCACCCATCATCTGCGATCATGAAGTAATGTGCCGGTCACGTTAATGCAGCGGTGAAGACGCGGGAAAACTTGCACACAATGCAGAAGGCAGGGCCAGCGCCAGGCATGGGCAGTGCACAAAGATCATAGGGCCACACCTCCATCCTCCACACACTAGGCCCCCCCAACATGAAGGGACATGCCATGTGCCCCTCCTGTGCCCCCCCTGCACAATAACCAGCCAGGTGAACACACACCCTGCACCACACTGCAAATAACTAGGGAGGCAGCCACAGCAGGAGTGGCTGCAGACGAACACACAGCACAGAAGCACAGGGCCAGGGCAACCCACACACCACAACAACACACACATGGCAAGAAAACTGATTCCAAGCACAAAATGAACACACACACAGATAATGAACAATCACTCCACTGGACACACAGCCTGCCAAGTCACACAGACATACCCCACACTGACATACAGCGACATACACAGACCACATGCCAGCAGCAATGGAGTACAACATATAGGAAACCTAAAGTAAGGTGCCCACAAATGGAAGGGCAAGGAGCTAACTACCAAGCATGTGTACATCACATGCGAGACAAAAAAACATATAACACCCCCAGCCCATCAAATCACACATGGCTGGCACAGTGAGTGAAGTCAAACCACAGTCACCTCAGTGCAACAACTCAGGGAGACAGCAAGGCAACCCATGTATAGGCACAGGGATGAAAGGAAGGCCCTGACGTCAAACAGTGAACAGCCACTCATATGTATACAACCACTTGACAGGAGTATGTCAGCAGTACAACACACAGGGCCCTTTGACACACTCCATGACTCTCAAACACAAGTAGGGATTTTTACACATACCCCCATCACACCTGCAGCATACAACACCAGTGTCAGACACACAGAAGGCTGTTAATAATGTCCAGTTATTACACAGACAAACCATCACACTCCCTGGGGGGTATCCGCAAACATCACACACACACACACACACACACACAGGGATGCCAGAACCAATGTCTGCTCTAAAACAACAGACAAACACATAACTCAATAAAAACACACAGAGAACCACAACAAGACTAGACATGACCTGTGCAGCCAAACTGTGGAAAGGCAATGGGAGCACAGACAGAACAGGAGTACACAACCTCAGCATTCACGAACAATGCACAGACAACATACCACAATACAGAGAAGAAGTGCACCATCACAAAACAATCAAGGACACAAACTGGGAGAAATGGGCCTACAATGACACACAGATTGATATACCACACCACCCATCAAGTCAACATGATATCATAGTGTACCACATGCCTGCACATGCACAAGAATGACAACAGACAGCTCAAATATGAGTGGATAAAACACCAAGGACGCACCTAACACAAGCACAGGAACTAGAATAGACCTAAGCTCATGTGACAGACACACAAGTAAGGCGCACCACACTGGCTACACATATCTGAATGAAACATACCACACTAACAAAACACACACACTGTCAAGCATATAGAAGACCACACACAGAGCATCTGTCAGCACCAAGAGACAACACAGCCCAAACACTGCACACAGCCACATCAAACACACAACAGATGGACATGCCAATATGTCACATTGTAAACACAGATGGACATCAGGGGATGCACACCAGGCAAGGACAAGTCAACATACACCCAAATCACTGCATGCACACCAAACTGTGTGTGCACACCAAACATACCAGGCCCACACAGATATGAGTGACACAACATGAACACCCACAACAACAATCCAAACAGCATACTGACAACATCACACTCAGGAAGGGAAGCAGTACCTCAGCAAACACACATACACCTAACTCAACACCCACAGATGCACAAGTCTGGGACACCAAAGTGGAAACAACATGACCAGATGACTGTGCAGCACAAACAGTTTAACTGCATATGAGCAACCATGACTGCTAAACAGTACAAGGAAATCACATATAATCAATTGGGAAAATGTCTTGAGTAGCACATTGCTCCTGTGCAAAGATCTGCACCACAAAGAACAGTGTCACAAATGAAGTGATGGGGAGGCACACACACAGGCAACCCAAGGGGACAGCTGACATGAAAGTGAACTGGTGTGTACGTCAGTAGTGGACATGGCTGGAGTGTACCATACACAAATAGATGGAGTGCAGACCCACAATGGGTAGGCATCTGAAGCACAGATAGGGAATGGTATGACATCACACACCACATGCCATACTGGAGGCAAAAAAGCCCCATGTGACAGCAATGCATGAGAAAACACACCCACAATGTCAGTGGGGCTGAGCAGGTATGCACAGTCACCACAAACAGCATCAAGACACATGGATGATCAACAAAACACAACACTGACTTGCCAGCCACATACCCTGCATACTCACAATTGACAAAAACAACAAGTAGGAGTCAGCCAGAACTGCAAGAACACACCAACACACTGCACAGTGCACAACATACAACACATACATGTGCACACAATCACAATCACAGGGCTGAACAATAACACAAACAGGCACTCTGCTCCTGGGTGACATATATCTGTTGTCAACTTTGTCGGTGCGCACACACATCCACACTCCCGAAATATTCACCCCCTGCATACTTCTTGACCTCTAAAGTGCTTACATTGAAAGTAACCCATGTGACTTGGATGACTGACCATCACAAGATGACTATACACCTACACTTACATGATGACCCTGGCCAGCCTGCCTGCAATCCTGTGGATATAATCCCACTCTGTGCTGGCAGTGCCTCCAAACCTGACATGTGTACAATATAGCTAACATGAACAAAGAATGAGAATGACAACAGTATTTCATCTAAAACCACCATCATTGCACCCACAAACATCAGCGTCAGGAAGAACTGAAGTCCCTGTCACCCCTGTAAAAAATATAAAAAGTGAGACAAGCCATTGGCAATGTTGAAGTGGCACACAGAGCATTTGGCACAGTAAACCATACACACACAGAAAAAACCTTTAAAAATTAAGGACACTGACAAAACAGACAACAAGAGTAACTGTCTTTATTCACATATTGTACAGATAGGCACCAATATAAGACAAGAGCAAGGCCAGTGGCCCGCAAAAAGAAGTTGCATGAGATCCTGCACAGGCATGGGGCAAACATCAGTGAACAACAAGGCCAGTGGCCAGTGCAAAATGCAGAGTGAGTCCATGAGAATCTGCACAGGCAAGGGGCAAACATCAGTGAACAACAAGGCCAGTGGCCAGCACAAAGTGCAGAGTGAGTCCATGAGAAGCTGCACAGGCAAGGGGCAAACATCAGTGAACCACAAGGCCAGTGGCTAGCACAAAGTGCAGAATGAATTCATGAGAAGCTGCACAGGCAATGTGTGTGACTGTACCCTGCCATGGTCAGCTACACAGTAAGGGGGGTAACAATGGGCAGTACTGGCACTGCTGTTGGAGAGAAAGGCGTGTGAGGGGGACAACCACTCAGGCTTTTCCTGTCAGTCGGACTGGGAGCTGGCTGTGTGTCAGGGACAGTTGAAGTACTTGACCGGAGCGAGAGAGGCCCAGCTGAGGTTGAGGCATCAGTGGCTTGGGAAGCCAGAGGGCTGCTAGGACCAGGTAGTATAGTGGCACGTGGAGGTGGAGTTATGCAGCAGTGAGACACAGTGTGGGTGGAAGATTGTGGAGGGGTGCCTTTCCACTTCTTGGGGATTCTAAATGGCTTCCCTGTCTTGGGATTAGCGGCAAGTGGTGCGGACACAACAGGCACACTCACCACCAAAGCTGCATCAGGTGCAGCTAGTGGCCCACCCTCTGGGGACTTGCTGGATCCAGCTGTTCGCTTGGCCTGGCCTTGCCTTTGCAACTCCATCCCCTGTTTACCAGGTGTTCCCAGTACAGTGCCCTCCTTTCCCTGCTTTACTGGGCTTTGCATGGGAGCCGAGGTTGTGGGTGAATCTGCCTTGGAGCTCTTCTTATGTGTACTCTTAGCAGGCACCACCTTCTCAGTGGGCATGGAAACTGTCTGCTTGTCTATGCTCGACGCCTCTGGGACAGGAGAGTCCTTGGCTGAGGCATGTGACCCTGAGGCCTGCTTCTTGGCTTTGTGGCCTTTGCTGTCACCTGACAGGCTTTTGTCTTTGCGCTCTGGGGTGGCTTTAGTTTTCTGTGGGAATGGTGTCTGTGCCCTGGAATGCTTGGGCTGCTGCTGCTGTGTGCTGCGTGTCCTGTATCTTGACCTTGAGGTCTGTTGTGCGTGGTCACTCTCGTCTGATGTGGCCACTGGCAGGGGGGTGGACAAAGGGACTGGAGCGGGATTCCCAGATCGTGCCAGTTGAAGGGTAGCCACACGGCAGAGGACAAAGACTGGACAGTCCGGTCTTGCCCACCCATGTCTGAATGTATGCCCTCCATGAAAGCAACCACCTGTGCCAAATTTTTGTCGCGGTCTATGAAGGCATTGAGGAGAGCTGTCTGGCCCACACACAGCTGGCACAAAAAGGTCCACAGACTCAGCACTGATGGCAGCAGGGGGACAGGGGCAGGGACAATGGTGCCTGGGGTGAAGGACACTCTTCCCTTCTTACTGGTGCGAACACGGGCAGCAATAGTGGAAGTAGCTGGGAGGGTGGGCACTGTACGCTGTTTGGTGGAAGAGGAGGCAGAGTCCCCATTCCCTGTGCCCTCCAACATGGCTGCGTCACCGCTGGCGTCAGATGACGTTGAGCTTTGCATCTCTGGCTGTGATTCCTCCAGCAGACTCCTGTCCCCCTCCGAGGCGCTGGTCACATCTGTGTCACTATGCTTGTGCGCAAGCTTTTGTTCTTGATGCCTCACCAATGGTGTCCGTCCCCTGTTCTTCCGTGCCCACAGGAGATGCTGCATGAGAGAGAGAGAGGTAGGGTCAGTTTATTGGCATCAACAATACAAACATATGCAAGCAAAGCATCACTGAAGATTACAAATTCTAAATGTCGCACACCACCGTGTACAATGACATTGTGCAAACTCAATTTTTAACTCGAACAGTGGGTGTCAACAAGCAAACCAGACATAAGTGAGCCATGTGATTTCCACACAGCACAATATCCTGTTGGTGCCTCTGTTCAACCAGACACACAAATAGCTTTGAGCACACCTAGGGTCCTTATGGGGGCATGGATGAACCCCACAACATGTTGACACTGTTAGATCTGGATGGAGCAGAAGGGGACAACACAGATTCAGACTCCAACATAACAGTCCACAAAGGCCATGAGCTCATGCCACACGCCATGTTGTACTTTGGGTCACAACTACTGTTGCACATTGGCGTCAGATGTCTAAGCCTCACAAATCTGAGGTCAGGCAATGCACACATTGATGAAAGCACACTCAGATTAGGCACCTTCAATGTGATTTACCAGACTACCCCAATGCAGACGATACCTGAAGCCCACGACTCAGAATGCAATGTAAATGGCCAGTACTAAAATCACATTAGGAAGTACAGCTAGGGCAAATGCATGACAACTGCACCCAGCACTGAGGCCACTTACAAGCCACTGCATCACACTACCAAATCACATAGTCCAGCGCTGGCCCAGACTGTGTACACATGCAGCCACTCACAGCAAGTCACCCTTCCCAGAATACTCACCCCGAACTTGCTTCTGATGCTCCTTCAAATGTGCATCCAGCTCAGGCTGTGTCACGGCCAAGATGCGGGCCATTAGTGGTGTCATGCTACGCCTCGCCACCCTGCCAGTCTGAGGGTTCAGCCCCAGTGTCATCTCGGCCACGTTCTTGCTCAGCCGGCAGATGTCATCCCACCTCTTGTGGCAGTGGGTGCGCTGCCGGTTGGAGACACCCAGAGCCCACACCTTGCATGCAGTGGCCCTCCACACGGCCTTACGCTGGTGTACTTTGAGCTGCAGGCATGGGAGACAAGAGGGGGAATACATCAGTGACACAGTGTTATTTACCAATTTCTCTCAGTACATGATACTAACTCATCCCAATTCCACAGATATGTCTAATAGAGACAATAATGCATTTCACATGGTACATCAGCATGGGAGAACCACACATAAATGCATGCAGGTGTGAGGGTGGACACAGTACCGGCCCATCTCATACACATGCAGGATGCCAGCACATAAAGCCATGTGTAATCTGCCCACATCTACTGTCCATTTTTTTGTAGATCAAGACATACATTACATATCAACATATGTTTGGGGATAGATTAACTGTGTCCAACACTGCGCAGCCCTCAATGTCCTTGCCCTGTGAATGGCTCACTGTGTCATGGAGGTCACATTGAGGGACCTGATCTCACAAACCCACACCCTTCTCACAAGGCCTATCATGTGCAATCTACAGGGCTTAGATGACTCATTTATGGAGAGTAATGAAAAAAGACACATGTAATACTCTGTACATTCAGCGAAGTGTCCCTGTCAGACTGGGCGGTGACTGTGCAGTCCAGGTGGGATCACACAGGGACCCACACAACCATTAACACAAGCAATCACTGTCCTGAATCCTGCATTGCCAACTTGCTGCGTCACTGTATGGCTGACAAGAAAATACATGTCCCTCAAATCTTGATGTGCAGGCAGGGGAACGTGTGAAATAGGCCACACACCCCTTTCCCCTGGAGAAAGCATACTAGGCAGTGCATGACAAAAACCCCCACTCTCAGGCACATACTGCAGCAGCTCAACTTCATGTGTGCCCCCCCTGCACTCTCACTCACACTGTTGAAGACTTACCATGACATTTGGGGCACCATATAGCCTTGGATACTGTGTGAGCACCTTGTCCACCAGGACCTCCAGCTCCTCGCTGGTGAAGGGACTGGACCGCATCTTTTCAGTCCTCGCCATCACTGTGGCCAGGTGACAGCAGCAGCAGTTGGTGGTGAGGGGTCTCAGGCAGCAGTCCCTGGATACAGCTGCAGTGGCAGTGGGTGGTGAGGGGTCTCAGGCAGCTGTCCCTGGAGGCAGCAGCAGGTGAGGGGTCTCTGGCAGCAGGCTCTGGGAGCAGTGGAAATGTTTGGCTCTCTCCCACACTTACATAGCCCCCTAGGGTCAATTCAGTGGTTCTAGGCTGCTGCAATTGGTGTTCCAGGTCTGCCTTTTTCAAATGCATCCAATGACCGGCTGGTGGAGTACGCCTACCGCGATGTTCAAAATTGCATTAGGCTACCGCGTTTGCAGTTCCCATTGGCTGTAAGGGCATGGTCCATGGCAGTGACACACCACAGGGGCCAGGCGGGCACTACCACGGTGGTGCATTTTTCAATTGCATTCAATGACCAGCTCCGTGGTGGTGGAGCACGCCTACCGTGATGTTCGAAATTGCATTAGGATACCGCGATTGTGGTTCCCATTGGCTGTAAGGGCATGGTCCATGGCGGTGACACACCGCAGGGGCCAGGTGGGCTCTGAGCGGTGGTGCATCTTTCAATTGCATCCAATGACCGGCTCCGCAGTGGTGGAGCACACCTACCGCGATTTTCAAAATTGCATTAGGCTACCGCGATTGTGGTTCCCATTGTCTGAAAGGGCATGGTCCATGGCGCTGACACACCGCAGGGGCCAGGCGGGTGCTACCATAATTTGGGTGCCATACATTGGTGCCTATGACCGTAATTTGGGTGGCGGAGCATGCCAACCACCATTTGACCATGTGTATATGCCTATCACTACCGCGATTATGTCTTGGGCATTGGCGGTGACACAATCCCAGTGATATTTGTCTCAATGAACACTGTGCAAATTTTAATGTCTACTTTTATGGGATCATGCACACACATGTTGTTTACGCTCAGCCTGTGGTAATTCTGTTGTTGATGTGTACCATGTTCAACTTACGCCTGAAGGTGCGGTAGGAACAGCAGCTAGGTATGAGACAGTAGTGTTGCATTTTTACACATATGCTGGATGAAATACTCTCATGCGTGACCACGCTAGATGTGGCCATATCCCAATGTGCATTCTCATAGTCAGATTTTGTTTTGGAGGTACTTGCTGTGTGATAGGGGACAAGTTTACGAATAGTGTAGCTGTAGATGTCCCTATATGTAAGCTGCTCTGTAACTCAATTGTGATGACAGTCATTGTTGGCGTTGTGTCAGTCAAAACATAAGAGGTTGTGCACATCTCATGGTGTATTGCATTGACATGTGTGCAATTTCATCTCAACTAGGAGGAGACCAAATCTGCATCGCCTCTTCACAGTGCTGGCAGACATGGAGAATGAGGAGATCATCCAGAAATTCCGTCTGGATAGAGCCACCCTACAGAACCTTTGTGCTATGTTGGAGCCCCACCTGCAGCCTCGCAGAACATATCCAACAGCTTTCACCCCAACGTCTAAGGTGATGGCGGTCCTGCATTGTTTTGCCACTGGACCATTCCAGAACATGGTGGCCAGCGCAGCTGGCATGTCCCAACCTATGATCAGCATGGTGCTGCGTGATGTCCTGTCAGCTATGATGATCTACCAGGACAGATATATCCATTTCCCCAGGGGGCCTGAATTGGCGGGTGTGAAGGGAGATTTTTATGCCCTTGGACACATCCCCCATGTTGTTGGTGCCATTGATTGCACCCATGTTGGGCTAGTTCCACCACAGGCACATGAGCACATCAGGAATCGGAAACATTTTCATTCCATCAACGTGCAATCAGTGTGCCAGACGGATATGATTATCTTGCATGTGTGTGCCAAATTTCCCGGCTTATGCGTAACAGCATTGTACCACAGCTGATGGCTAATCTGCTTCCTGAGCATGCATGGATTGTGGGTGAGTATGCAGAGTCAAACAGCGTGCTGTGTGTGTGACATGCAGTCCTCTGACACAGTTTCATTACAAGGTTTCTCTGTGTTCCTCACACCTTGGTGACTCTGCATATCCCAACCGTTCTTGGTTGCTGAGCCCACTGTGGAATCCGAGGACACCAGCTGGTTTGCTGCAATGATGCCCATGGGAGGACACGTCGTGTGGTGGAGCGTACTTTCGGTCTCCTGACGTCACGGTTTTGCTGCCTGGACAAGACCGGAGGTGCCCTGATGTACTCACCTTGGAAGGTGTGTCAGATTGTAGTGGCATGCTGCATGCTCCACAACCTAGCCATTCACAAGGAGATCCCCCTGCTCCTGGATGCTGATGAGCAGGAAAGGCCCCCTCCTGCAAACCAACCCATGTCCAGTGACGAAGACAGTGGAGAGGAGGAAGGTGTTGACCTGCGTCAACAGCTCATCAACCGCTATTTCACTTGAAGGCGAGTGACAATGTACTATGGACCCATTGTCTCATGATGTTGCTGTTGTTGTGAAGGTGTATGTGAGCTTTGTGACTGCAGCCTGTTGTCTGCTCCGTGCTGGCTGCCAATGTTTCTGGGACAGGGTAGTTTGGCACAGATACAGGATGTTTGTCGGTACTGTTGCTCATTGTAATGTGTGCAGATTGGAGTACCCTGATGACAAGTGTTGTGTGATGTCTGTGATGCCACACCAAGACTAGTTAATGTTGTTCTGTTGGGTTTTCCTAGGTTCCTTCGGCCTCTTCTTACCTACATACATTCCACACTTCTGGTACGTTGTGCTC
Source organism: Triturus cristatus (assembly GCF_964204655.1). Taxonomy (NCBI): domain Eukaryota; kingdom Metazoa; phylum Chordata; class Amphibia; order Caudata; family Salamandridae; genus Triturus; species Triturus cristatus. The sequence continues at coordinate 963,450,976 of NC_140585.1, read as the reverse complement.
ATGGTTAAGACTGCACATCCGGAAATAAAGACGGAACAGAAACAACCACATGTGTGTAAGGAGTATTTATTTTCAATGGTGACATGGGAGGGGGGAACATTTACATGGAGGTAATTAGTGAAGCAGTGAGTTGACAGGTATGGTATATGAGAGAATCGAGTAGTCACCACATTGATGTGGTGACCCAGTCCAACAGACAGTTGTCATTTACAAGGCAGTGCAGAGAAGGACAGTCCAAAAAGTCAATGCAGTAGTGAAGAGGGTTGCCATCATGGCTGGCTCCATGTCTGACGTTTTGCAGGTGCTTGGCCATGGGATACTCCCAGGGATTTCTTGGGACGGCCCCTTTGTCGCTTGGCAGGGGCGGCCTGTGCTGTAGGTCCATTGGGGTCTGAGGACACACCCCTCTCTGTGGCCACAGGGGAGGATGTTGCACTGTCATCCTGCGGCCCAGCAGGGGGAGGTGGAGATGTTGTTTGTGGTGCAAGCCTGTCCCTCAGTACCGCCACTAGCTGGCCCAAGAGGTCCACAATTTGTTCCATGTGGTTGTCCATGGACCTCATCAGCAGGAGGAGCTCACGGGAATCTTCTTCTGACTGGCCCATTCGTCCCTGGGCCCGTTCATATGCCCCAAGGACTCTGTTTATGTTGTTGAGGGCTTCAGTCCTAGGCTCTGGTTGTCTGTGAGTGACCCTGCACCTCCCACCTGCCCTGCTGCCACAGACCTGTTGCCTCACCACTGTGGGCACCCGCATCTTCTCCCTGCTCTCCTCAGTTGGTGGTGTAGGATGGTCATCCTCTGTGACAGGGGGAGTGTTGCAGGCACCACTGGTGGTGTTGGTGGTGGAGGATGCACAGGCCGTAACAGCAGGGGTCTGCATAGCTGTTGGTGTTGCTGCAGATGTGGTGGGTGGGACAATGGGGTCCTGGGACTGGTTGCACCCTGGCACACCAGATGGGCCGCCTCGGGGCTCCTCGTTCTCTGAATCCCAGGAGTCAACATCTGAGAGTCTATGTTCCAGGGGGAAAGACTGGCTCTGCAGGTTGCTGGTGTTGTCCTCTGCCGTCAGTTCTTGGTCACATGTGGGACAGATGGGAAATGGTAATTGAAGTGCACCCCGCAAGCTTTGTGTTAGCTGTGTATTATTCACTGTTTGTACAAAACACATCAGGGGTGTGACAGGGTGTCTTGTGGGAGTTGTTGTGCATGCCTTCCACCCCCAAACAGCCTTCCCAGGGATGAGGTCTACCCACCTGTTAGTTTGTTTGTAGTGATACAATGGCATCCAACTGCTTCTGGGTGGGGGAGTGCTCCATCCTGCTCAGGTGGGGGACAGGGGGCCTGGTGGGAGTTGTAGTGACATCTTCCCACCCCCAAACACCCCTCCCTGCTAAGATGGCTACCTACCTGTTAGTTTGATGTGAACAATGCAATCTCTGCCACATGCTTCGGGTGGGTGCTCAATCCTGCTCAGGGGTGTGACAGGATGCCTGGTGGGAGTTGTTGAGCATGCCTTCCACCCCCAAACAGCCTTCCCAGGGATGAGGTCTACCTACCTGTTAGTTTGTTTGTAGTGATACAATCGCATCCAACTGCTTCTGGGTGGGGGAGTGAACCATCCTGCTCAGGTGTGGGACAGGGGGCCTGGTGGGATTTGCAGTGCAGTCTTCCCACCCCCAACCCCCTCTCTGTTAAGATGGCTACCTACCTGTTAGTTTAATGTGAGCAATGCAATCCCTGCCACATGCTTCTGGGAGGGTGGGTGCTCCATCCTGCCAGGGGTGTGACAGGGTGCCTGGTGGGTGTTGTTGTGCATGCCTCCCACCCCAAAAACAGCCTTCCCAGGGATGAGGTCTACCTACCTGTTAGTTTATTTGTAGTGCGACAATGGCTTCCAACGGCTTCTGGGTGGAAGAGTGCTCCATCCTGCTCAGGTGTAGGACAGGGGGCCTGGTGGGAGTTATAGTGCAGTCTTCCCACCCCCAAACACCCCTCCCTGTTAAGATGGGTACCTATGTAATCTCTGCCACATGCTTCCGGGGGTGCTCCATCCGGCTCAGGGGTGTGACGGGGTGCTTGGTGGAGTTGTTGTTCATGCCTCCCACCCCCAAACATCCTTCCCAGGGATGAGGTCTACCTACCTGTTAACCCTTTCGCTGCCAGGCCTTTTCCCCCTCCTGTGCCAAGCCATTTTTTTGGCTATTTGGGGTAGTGTGCGCTTAGGCCCCTGTAACTTTTCGACCACATTAGGTATCCACGCCAAATTTGCGTCCTTTTCTTCCAACATCATGGGGATTCTACAGGTACTCAGGGTTTTTGGATTCTCCTAGAGGGGTTACAGAAATGAGCCAAAATACAGCAACATTTTGTTTTTTTTCGGAAAAATGGGAAAAACGGGGTGCAAATGAAAGCATCTGGGTTTTTCCCTGCAAATGTTATCAAAAAAGGGTTTGTGGGGTTGAAATCACCATTTTCCCAGCTTTTCAGGGATACCAGACTTTTGTCAGAAACCCAACATTTTTTACACAGTTTTGGCATTTTTCTGTGACATAGCCTATTTTTGCTATTTTTTGTGCTTTTGACCTCCTTCCAGTTAATGGCAGAAATGGGTACAAAAGCAATAATGGATCCTGGAAAGCTATACATTTTCAAAAAGAAGACAAAATTCTGAATTCAGCAAGGGGTCAGGAAACGTTGGGGGATCCACGCAAGCCATACCTCCCTGGAATCCCCCGGGTGTCTAGTTTTCAGAAATGTGTGGGTTTGGTAGGTTTCCCTAGGTGGCCGCCGAGCACCGGGCCAAAAACTCAAGTGACCCCCCTTGCAAAACCAGGTCGTTTTGAGATAGGCAATTTTCATGTCGACTCACTACGTTTTGGGTCCTTGCCTGTCGCGAGTACTTGGGCCTCCCACACAAGTGAGGCACCATTTTTACCGGGAGACCCAGGGGAACGCTGGGAGGTGGGAAATTTGAGTGAGCCCGGTGATGCCACAACTTTCCCACACAAAAATGTGTGAAAAAAGTGTTTTTTTCAGCTAAAATTGAGGTTTGCAGGGGATTCTGGGTAAGGAAACTTTGGGGGATCCACGCAAGCCATACCTCCCTGAAAGTCCCCGGGTGTCTAGTTTTCAGAAATGTATGGGTTTGGTAGGTTTCCCTAGATGGCCGCCGAGCACCGGGCCAAAAACCCAGGTGACCCCCCTTGCAAAACCAGGTGGTTTTGAGATAGGCAATTTTGATGTCACCTCACTACGTTTTGGGTCCTTGCCTGTCGCGGGTACTTGGGCCTCCCACACAAGTGAGGCCCCATTTTTACCGGGAGACCCAGGGGAACGCTGGGAGGTGGGAAATTTGATGGAGCCCGGTGATGCCACAACTTTCCCACACAAAAATGTGTGAAAAAAGTGATTTTTTTCAGCTTAAATTGAGGTTTGCAGGGGATTCTGGGTAAGGAAACTTTGGGGGATCCACGCAAGTCATACCTCCCTGGAAGCCCCCGGGTGTCTAGTTTTCAGAAAGATATGGGTTTGGTAGGTTTTCCTAGATGGCCGCCGAGCACCGGGCCAAAAACCCAGGTGACCCCCCTTGCAAAACCAGGTGGTTTTGAGATAGGCAAGTTTGATATCACCTCACTACGTTTTGGGCCCTTGCCTGTCGCGGGTAGTTGGGCCTCCCACACAAGTGAGGCACCATTTTTACCGGGAGACCCAGGGGAACGCTGGGAGGTGGGAAATTTAAGGGAGCCCGGTGATGCCACAACTTTCCCACACAAAAATGTATGAAAAAAGTGATTTTTTCAGCTAAAATTGAGGTTTGCAGGGGATTCTGGGTAAGGAAACTTTGGGGGATCCACACAAGACATACCTCCCTGGAAGCCCCCGGGTGTCTAGTTTTCAGAAATGTATGGGTTTGGTAGGTTTCCCTAGATGGCTGCCGAGCACCGGGCCAAAAACCCAGGTGACCCCCCTTGCAAAACCAGGTGGTTTTGAGATAGGCAATTTTGATGTCGCCTCACTACGTTTTGGGCCCTTGCCTGTCGCGGGTACTTGGGCCTCCCACACAAGTGAGGCACCATTTTTAACGGGAGACCCAGGGGAACGCTGGGAGGTGGGACATTTGAGTGAGCCAGGTGATGCCACAACTTTCCCACACAAAAATGTGTGAAAAAAGTGATTTTTTCAGCTAAAATTGAGATTTGCAGGGGATTCTGGGTAAGGAAACGTTGGGGGATCCACGCAAGCCATACCTCCCTGGAAGCCCCCAGGTGTCTAGTTTTCAGAAATGTATGGGTTTGGTAGGTTTCCCTAGATGGCCGCCGAGCACCGGGCCAAAAACCCAGGTGACCCCCCTTGCAAAACCAGGTGGTTTTGAGATAGGCAATTTTGATGTCACCTCACTACGTTTTGGGTCCTTGCCTGTCGCGGGTACTTGGGCCTCCCACACAAGTGAGGCACCATTTTTACCGGGAGACCCAGGGGAACGCTGGGAGGTGGGAAATTTGAGGGAGCCCGGTGATGCCACAACTTTCCCACACAAAAATGTGTGAAAAAAGTGATTTTTTCAGCTAAAATTGAGGTTTGCAGGGGATTCTGGGTAAGGAAACGTTGTGGGATCCACGCAAGTCATACCTCTCTGGAAGCCCCCGGGTGTCTAGTTTTCAGAAATATATGGGCTTGGTAGGTTTCCCTAGATGGCCGCCGAGCACCGGGCCAAAAACCCAGGTGACCCCCCTTGCAAAACCAGGTGGTTTTGAGATAGCCAATTTTGATGTCACCTCACTACGTTTTGGGCCCTTGCCTGTCACGGGTACTTGGGCCTCCCACACAAGTGAGGCACCATTTTTACCGGGAGACCCAGGGGAACGCTGGGAGGTGGGAAATTTGAGGGAGCCCGGTGATGCCACAACTTTCCCACACAAAAATGCATGAAAAAAGTGATTTTTTCAGCTAAAATTGAGGTTTGCAGGGGATTCTGGGTAAGGAAACGTTGGGGGATCCATGCAAGCCATACCTCCCTGGAAGCCCCCGGGTGTCTAGTTTTCAGAAATATATGGGTTTGGTAGGTTTCCCTAGATGGCCGCCGAGCACCGGGCCAAAAACCCAGGTGACCCCCCTTGCAAAACCAGGTGGTTTTGAGATAGGCAATTTTGATGTCACCTCACTACGTTTTGGGCCCTTGTCTGTCGCGGGTACTTGGGCCTCCCACACAAGTGAGGCACCATTTTTACAGGGAGACCCAGGGGAACGCTGGGAGGTGGGACATTTGAGATGGACTTCAGTATGGATTGTGGTGGACAGGCCTTCAAGGTTAACCCACAATTGACACCACTAGGGTACACCTGCTTGTGCTAAGACATCAAGCCTTCTAAGGTCTAGTGGGGCCTTCTACGGTCTAGCATGGGAATGTGCTCCCTCAGTACAGTGGTGTGGTGGACTGGTCCTGAATGCGGAACCCGGTTCCCCAGTTCCAAATTCCACAGCTCTGGCCATAGTGCCACATCCCCACTGAACACCATACTTGCCCACTGAAACTCGCACTGCCTTCAGCTGTAACCTAATTGTGCCCGCTATAAACACTTGGATGTGGCTCAATTCAAATTATGCACTTGATAAGAGTAATATGCTGCCCAAAAAAAGCAACCACTCATAGGGAATGCAAAGCATGTGAAATGTAAGCAGAAACAACACGGTTACCTAATCGATCTCTCACTAACAATTCAGAAATCAGCGAGTGGTTTCACCTGAAAAGTTATGGACATGACTAGAGGGCCCTGAAGGGAACCGTTTCACTGTCCATTGCTTACATCCTTACAAAACGTAAGCAGTATGGTATAAAAAGACCACATCCATAAACACAGAGCCATGGTACACATTGTGTTTTCCAATCCACCCATCAACCAGGTATTGCAGTACCTCCAGGAATGGTACACTCTCCCAACCTGGAAACAACAATGCTCTTCAAAGAAAGACGAGAAAATGAAAGTAGCACTTCACTGGCAAACTCTGTAAACTGATGCTGGTGTATTTGGATGTAAAAAAAAAACAATCTGGCCACTTTGCAACCCCTCTGTCTTGCTATTAGTTAGGTATCATATAAGAAATTCTATTTCTCTACATGCTGCTGAACTTTGGATTTGAAAAACTAAAAAGAAGGGCATTTCTCTGATCCATTTCACAGGGAAGCAACTAGAAAGACGAGCGTTTTTCAAATTTGGATCCATTTCACAGGGAAGCACTAACAGGCACACACGAACGAAGCCGAGCCCCGTGGCATGCCTGGGCATACCAAAGTGCCCCCACCCTAACCCAAACCCACCGATGCAAAAATCATGCTGCTGCACTTTGGATTTGAAAAATTACAAAGAAGGGCATTTCTCTGCATTTTTGGATCCATTTCACAGGGAAGCAACTAGAAAGACGAGCGTTTTTCAAATGTGGATCCATTTCACAGGGAAGCAACAACAGGCACACACGAACGAAGCCGAGCCTCGTGGCATGCCAAAGTGCCCCCACCCTAACCCAAACCCACCGAGGCAAAAATCATGCTGCTGCACTTTGAATTCAATAAACTACAAAGAAGGGCATTTCTCGTCATTTTTAGATCCATTTCACACGGAAGCAACTTGAAAGACGAGCATTTTTCAACTTGAGAAACAATTTAGAGGGAAGAAACAACAGGCACACACGAACGAAGCCGAGCCTCGTGGCGTGCCTTACAAGACCAAAGTCCCCCCACCCTAACCCAAACCCACCGATGCAAAAAAAAACCCTCCCCAGCCTCAAAACTCACCTTTACTCTCCGTGGCGCAGGAAGCAAATGGCTTCCTGCGCCTCGGAGAGCAAAGGAAAACCTCCAATGACGTCAGCGCGGCTCGCACGCTGACGTCATTGATGACGCGGGGGGCGGGGGGAGGCAGGGGAAGGTGATCCCCTGCCTTCCCAGCAAAAAAAAAAAGATCGACCACTCACGGGGGGAGAGCCAGCGCTTCCCCCGTGGGTGGGTGTCATAACGAGATGGTCTCGTCATGGGCACAGCGCGACTGTGCTCCATGACGAGACCATCTCGTCATGGGCACAGAAGGGGTTAATTTGTTTGTAGTGATACAATGGCTTCTAACTGCATCTGGGTGGGGGAGTGCTCCATCCTGCTCAGGTGTGGGACAGGGGGCCTGGTGGGAGTTGTAGTGCAGTCTTCCAACCCCCAAACACCCCTCCCTGTTAAGATGGCTACCTACCTGTTAGTTTGATGTGAGCAATGCAATCTCTGCCACATGCTTCGGAGGGTATTCCATTCTGCTCGGGGGGGTGACAGGGTGCCTGGTTGGAGTTGTTGTGCATGCCTCCTACCCCCAAACAGACTTCCCAGGGATGAGGTCTACCTGCTTGTTAGTTTGTTTGTAGTGATATAATGACATTCAACTGCTTCTGGGTGGGGGAGTGCTCCATCCTGCTCAGGTGTGGGACAGGGGGCCTTGTGGGAGTTGTTGTGCAGTCTTCCCAACCCCAAACACCCCTCCCTGTTAAAATGACTACCCACCTGTTAGTTCGATGTGAGTAATGCAATCGATGCCACATGCTTTAGGGGGGTGCTCCATCAGGCTCAGTGGTGTGACAGGGTGCCTGGTTGCGAGTTGTTGTGCATGCCTCCCACCCCCAAACAGCCTTCCCAGGGATGAGGTCTACCTACCTTTTAGTTTGTTGTTAGTGATACAATGGCTTCCAACTGTTTCCCGGTGGAGGAGTGCTCCATCCTGCTCAGGTGTGGGACAGGGGGCCTGGAGGAAGTTGTATTGCAGTCTTCCCACCCCTAAACACCTCCCTGTTGAGATGCCTACCTACCTGTTAGTTTGATGTGAGCAAGGGTTGTGACAGGGTACCTGGTGGGAGTTGTTGTGCATGCCTCCCACCCTCAAACAGCCCTCCCAGGGAAGTTGGCTACCTATCTGTTAGGTGAGTGTGAACCATTCAATGGCTGGCAAATGCTTCTGGGTGGGGGAGTGTTCTATCCTTCTCAGGGGTGGGTCAGGGTGCCTGGTGTGAGTTGTTGTGCAGTCCTTCCACCCCCTAACAACCCTCTCAGCGATGAGGTCTACCTACCTGTTAGTTTGTTTGTAGTGATACAATGGCTTCCAGCTGATTCTGGGTTGGGGAGTGCTACATTCTGCTCAGTTGTGGGACAAGGGGCCTGGTGGGAGTTGTAGCTGTCTTCCCACCTCCAAATACCCCTCCCTGTTAAGATGGCTACCTTCCTGTTAGTTTGATGTGAGCAATGAAATCTCTGCCACATGTTTCGGGGGGGGGGCTCCATCCTGCTCAGGGGTGTGACAGGGTGCCTGGTGGGAGTTGTTGTGCATGCATCCCACCCCCAAACAGCCTTCCTTGTGATGAGATCTACCTACCTGTTCGTTTGTTTGTAGTGATACAATGGCATCCAACTGCTTCTGGGTGGGGGGATGCTCCATCCTGCTCAGGTGTAGGACTGGGGGCCTGGTGGGAGTTGTAGTGCACTCTTCCCACCCGTAAACACCCCTCTCTGTTTCGATGGTTACCTACCTGTTAGTTTGATGTGAGCAATGCAATCTCTGCCACATGCTTTGGGGGGGGTGCTCCATCCTGCTCAGGGGTGCGACAGCAGGCCTGGTGGGAGTTATAGTGCAGTCTTCCCACCACCAAACACCCATCCCTGTTAAGATGGCTACCTACCTGTTAGTTTGATGGGAGCAATGCAATCTTTGCCACATGCTTCAGGGGGTGCTCCATCCTGCTCAGGTGTGTGACAGGGGTCTGGTGGAGGTTATAGTGCAATCTTCCCACCCCCAAACACCCCTCCCTGTTAAGATGGGCACCTACCTGTTAGTTTGGTGTGCGCAATGCAATCTCCGCCACATGCTTCGGTGGGTGCTCTGTCCTCCTCAGGGGTGTGACAGGGTGCCTGGTGGGAGTTGTTGTGCATGCCTCCCACCCCCAAACAGCCTTCTCATGGATGAGGTCTACCTACCTACCTGTTAGTTTGCTTGTAGTGATACAATGGCTTTCAACTGCTTCTGGGTGGGTGAGTGCTCCATCCTGCTCAGGTGTGGGAAAGGGGGCCTGGTGGGAGTTGTAGTGAAGTCTTTCCAGCCCCAAACACCCCTCCCTGTTAAGATGGCTACCTACCAGTTAGTTGGATGTGAGCAATACAATCTCTGCCACATGCTTCGGGGGGTGCTCCATCCTGCTCAGGGTTATGACAGCGGTGCTGGTGGGAGTTGTTGTGCATGCATCCCACCCCCAAACAGCCTTCCCAGGGATGAGGTCTACCTACCTGTTAGTTTGTTTGTAGTGATATAATGGCTTCCAACTGCTTATGGGTAGTGGAGTGCTCCATCCTACTCAGGTGTAGGACAGGGGGTCTGGTGGGAGTTGTAGTGCAGTCTTCCCAACCCCAAACACCCCACCCTGTTAAGATGGCTATTTACCTGTTAGTTTGATGTGAGAAATGCAATCTCTGCCACATGCTTCGGGGGTGCTCCATCCGTCTCAGTGGTATGACAGGGTGCCTGGTGGGAGTGGTTGTGCATGCCTCCCACCCCCAAACAGCCTTCCCAGGGATGAGGTCTACCTACCTGTTAGTTTGTTTGTAGTGATACAATGGCTTCCAACTGCTTCTGGGTGGGAGAGTGCTCCATACTGCTAAGGTGTGGAACAGGGGGCCTGGTGGGAGTTGTAGTGCAGTTTTCTCACCCCAAACACCCCTCTCTGTTAAGATGGGTACCTACCTGTTAGTTTGATGTGAGCAATGCAATCTCTGCCACATGCTTCTGGGAGGGTGGGTTCTCTATCCTGCTCAGGGGTGTGACAGGGTGCCTGGTGAGAGTTGTTGTGCATGCCTCCCACCCCCAAACAGCCTTCCCAGGGATGAGGTCTACCTACCTGTTAGTTTGTTTGTAGTGATACAATGGCTTCCAACTGCTTCTGGGTGGGGGAGTGCTCTATGCTGCTCAGGTGTGGGACAGGGGGCCTTTTGGGAGTTGTGGTGCAGGCCTCCGAACCCCAAACAGCCCTCCATGGGAATATGGCTACCTATCTGTTGGGTGAGGGCGAACCTTACACTAACACAATAGGAGCAACAGGGGGAAGGAAAATGAGCACGGCCGCCCCCCTGACTCAATCCACAATAACAACCAATGGCCTGCTCTACGATACACCAATTTATGTATTAATCAATCAACAGGATTTCCAAACTTTTATGATTCCCTAGTGTATGTTTCCTATCACTATTCATATGTTTGTGGTGTATCAATTTAAAAGTGTCAAAAAACCATCAAAACACCAGTTCTACCCCAAAAATGACTAGAAAAAGGTGAGAAAGGGGGGTTGCTGGTTGGTACTCACCAGTATACCCACTTATCATCATCGGTTGCTCTTACTCCATGTGAAAAACAAAGAAATTATAATGTACTAATATATAATTTCAGTGTATAAAAGTGGTGAAAATTAAAATAGTGCCAGGTTTTTTTATATGTGTCCAATGAACCCCAGTGAGAACATAAACGTTTTAATTCTCACCATTAAAAAACAGTGGTGCTTACTAGCTTGTTGTGACTTTATTAAATACTGTAAGCTCCCACAATAAAAATGGTTTCAATCAAACCATACCCAGTTCTATAATGCCAACAAGTTTCGTTGCCGACCCATCACGCAACTTCTTCAGGGCTAAGGGGTTCCAAATCACCTTCACAAATGGTACACCTAAAACCTCTGATGGTATAATACAAAAGACACAAGGAAAGACAGTATAAAACAAACCGTCCAGAATTCCAGACGCAGTCATGAACTCAACAATTTTAATCTGTAAAAATGTACTCAATTCCGTTTTTACCAGGAGGTTGCGAAGTCTTCTCATACCCGCAACCATCTTCAAAGTCGAACACGTTGTGTTCTATTCACGTGCCCCTGGGGTGACTACCAAATAACTCATCCCCTGTACATATAAAAACAAGGAAACATTCCTTTCATCTTTCCTCTTGTTATACATTCTCCAAAACATAGTCCATTCTGGACATTATCCTGGCATGTATATAACGCATCTATTCTTGGTACCCAAATACGGGAGTTGGCCAGGACCCACATCATGCTCAACCCGCTAATCATCCAAAAGTCGTGTGGCAAAGCTCATGTGTAAATATACCACCAACCAAAGCACGGCAAAAACACGATCTTTTAATATGATCTATTCTTCCTTTCGCTCTCTTGGTATATCTTACACCAAATTAAAAAGCTCATGGCTTCACCAAAAATCAGCTGCTCAATCAGCAACTGTACCTCCGTCTCACATAGCATTTCACTTCAATACTTTTACGTCTACCACGCACTAAGCCCGGGTGACATTTCAGAACACTCCGCCATTCCATCAATCACTCATCTCACCCGTGCCGCGTCCCACCGGCATGTGTGCAGCTTCCTCATTGAGCTCACACCACGCACGGCTTAAGGGACGTGGTGGGCCATGCCCACTTCCGGCACGTCATCCAATTAGAAATGTGTGTATGCTTTCCTAATTGTGTGGCCATCTTAGAACAGAGTAAATGCCGGGAAAACAGCCATCTCCTAATATGCCACCACGAGCCTCATACTCAACCAAGTCTCTTAATGTCACATATTGCAGGGCTGTCTACCTAAAAATCATTTGCTACGAACTATCCACTCTTGTATTGCCAATGGATATTGTATAATCCATGTTCGTCACAGCAATTAAAAGCTGGTGGCCATTTTGAATTGGGAACGGAACTAAAACACATACAAGAACTATTCAAAATTGTCGTTTTACATCTCTACAATATATATAGAGATTAAAAAATAGTCAAAAAATATATATTTTTTTCAAAAGAATATATTTCAAATAATCATGCGTTTCAATTGTAGTTCCTTAATATTTTGACACAGGCCACCGAACTCCAGCATAACTGCAAACCTTTCTCCCTTACTCATTCCGTACATTGATTCAGCCGTTCAGTCATCCAATATTGGTCTCTAATATCAGATATTCTATATTAGGGAGACCTTAACACCCATATATCTTCAGCATAAACCCCGGTGATAATCCAAAACAGGCATTCCAAGATGTATTGTGCCTGACCTCACGACATAAATCCTCGGGAGAGATCATATAAGCTCACACCGAGTTGAATGATAATTTCTATATACGATAACTCATCAATAAAATTCACTGGTCTTTTACATCTGTCACCTAGACAAACCATCTCATCGTCTACTGACTTTATTCCATTCAATCGAGTCGTTCAACCCAATCTGTTCTGCCTTCTCTGAGAAAATCCATTTTGCCTCTTTTCTCACCAGAATGGAATCAATATTATATGATTCACCCATCCCTCTCTCCAGGACAGTCCATCTCAAGCCCCTCAGATCATGATGTTTCTCAATAAAATGTTGCACCAGCCGGGTTGTTAACTTTTTCGCCTTGAGGGTGCTCAAATGATCTTGTATACGCACTTTCACCTTCCGTGATGTCAAACCAATCTAATGCAGACCACAACTGCAGGACAACCTGTAGATGACATTAACTGTATTGCAATTGCTAAACTTGTTTAAGAACCAGGTTTTACCATCCTGCAGAGTTACACTTCTAGTGGCTTGAGTGAGATTGCAAACTGAGCACCCCCCACATGGGTGGTGGCCTGATGGAAGATTGGCTATTTGCGTTGTCATGAGTTTACGGGTATGGACAAGTTTGTCTTTCAAATTCGGTGCTCTTTTAAATGCAAACCGTGGGGGTGGCATCTTACTGGAAGGCGTGTCAAGAATGGACCAGTGTTTTCTTACTATCTGTCTCATTTTTGTTGAGAGGGGATCAAACGTCATTACTACAGGCAGGCATTCGTTTTTTTCTTTTTTGTTTCTCTCCAGTAGCACATCACGTGGAGTATTTAAAGCACGTTTCCTCGCCTGTTTAATGATTTTGATGGGATATTCCCTTTCTTTCAACTTTGCTGCCAGTTGTTCTGATTGTTCAGCAAATTTACAGGTTGTAGAACAGTTGCGGTGGTATCGCAAAAACTGTCCCACTGGGAGATTATCCCTCAGAGCTCTGGGGCGGAAGGAGCGATAAAGTAACAAGTTCCTATCTGTGGGTTTTTGGTGTACACTCGTTGTCAACCTCGATTCATCAACCGTGATGTCTACATCCAAATACACCGCTGACGTATTACTGAATGTCCATGTGAACCGGAGACACTCGTCAGCCTGATTTAGCCATGTCAAAAATGCCATGAGATAGTCCTCTGTACCTGTCCAGATACAGAGGACATCGTCAATGTAACGCCTCCAGAGGGAGATGTTATCTCTGAAGGGATTGGAGGCATGATATACAACATTCTCCTCGAACTGGCCCACATAGATGCAGGCCAGACTAGGAGCAAATGTAGCCCCCATTGAAGTCCCGGCTATCTGGAGATAAAGTTGTTTTTTATATTTAAAAAAACTCCTTGTAAGTGCCAGTTCAATGCACTGCAGCACGAAGGATTGGGGAGTGTCATAGAACCATTCAAGAGCCCCCAGGGCCCGCACCGCTGCCACCAGTGTAGCGCCCTTCGGTATATTGGTATACAGTGATTCAATATCAATAGTAACCAGCAATTGATTAACAGGATCAAACTCCACAGTTTTGAGAATGTTCAAAATATCTGTGGTGTCCTGTACATATGAACGCTGTGTAATCACTGATTCCCTGAGGAAGAAATCAGCAAATTGAGACAAAGGCTCTAACACCGACTGAATCCCCGAAACAATCGGGCGCCCAGGAGGTGGGCGCTGGGGCTTATGGATTTTGGGCAAGATGTAAAATGCCGGGATACGCGATTTTAGATTTACAATAAAGTCCGCATCTTTACAAGTTATCCATTTTTTCCCCAGCGCATCCGCCACCAGGGTTTTGATGATGCCAAGGAGTTCAGATGTGGGGTCTCGCATTAAAGGTTGATAATTGGATGAACTTTACACAGGGGTGTGACAGGGGGCATTATGGGAGTTGTAGTGATGTTTGCCTGGTCACATACAACCCTGTAAATGTTGTCTACCTTTGGGGGGATTCAGATGGAGTGAATGTTACATCTGTTGGACATGTGTTGGATATTGTGTTGCATATGGATATAGTTTGGCCTCTGAGATGTAGCTTTGTAGTTTAACTGGACAGTACATAGCTGTGTGATGGTCTACATTTGTTTGTACCTACCAGCCTGCACTCCGCCGGCTATTCCTGTGAGACTCTCTGGATGCAGTATGGCAAGCACCTTCTTCTCCCATGCAGTGAATGTTTTGGGTGCAATGGGAGGGCCACTGCCAGTCCTCTGAGCCAACTCACGTTTCTTGCTCCTCTTCTCTTTCACAACCCTCTTCAAGTCATGCCACTGCTTCATGATTTCCTTTTTTGTTCTTGGGGTGGTCCCTACTGCATTGACCTTATTGGCTATCCTTGCCCACATTTGTGCTCTTGTGGCTAATGGTGTCTGTTGGACCAGGATACCAAACACTTGTAGTTCAACTCTGATTATCTCGTCTACCATGACTGTCAACTCACTCTCTGTGAATATTGGGCAATATTCTGTGTTGCCATGGTGTGTGATGTGCAAAGGGGTTGTAGGTGCAGGGGTGTGAGTGGTGGGAGTGGTGGTGATGTGTATGGTGTGTAATGTGCAAAGGGGTTAGAGGTGCAGGTGTGGAAGTGGTGGTGGTACTGTGTGTGGTGTGAATAGTGATGGTGTGTTGGTTTGCCTCTCCTTTGTGCTCTGGTGTTAGGCCTTTCAGTTGTGGAGTTTTGCAAAGGATTGTGGTCAGGGAAGGGGCTGGTTTTGTACTCAGCTATGTGAGTGTGTCCAAATGGGGTGTTGCTGTCAGGTGTGTTGTATGGGTTGACCTGGGATTTGGATTTTTGTAGTTGCCATGTGGTTGTGTCATTGGGGTGTGTTCTGTGTTTTTGGGGGCATGGCTAGTTTGCTGTGTGCACTTTGTGGCCTTGTTGTGAGTTTTTTCTGTCGACCGCCTTATTTGTCACGGAGCATCCTCAGCGGTGGCTATGCTACAGTTCTTCCGACGGCTCTCCCATTCATCAATGTTAGCGACCGCGGCGGTTGGAAACAGCGAAACGTACTGCGGTGACATCGGGGATATCCTAATTTTCCATGCGGTGTCTCTGTTGTCATGGCGGCGGGTTGGTGATTTTATGCCACGAATCTGACCGCCGCGGATGGATTTTGGCCTTCTCCACACGCTACTGGCATTTTTTCTTCACCTTGTTCCACCACAGTCATTTTTTTTTGGGTTGTTGATCCTGATTGTACCGGTAGTTTTGCCGCGTTACCGGCGGGTGGTTGTTTTCCACTACCATGGCGGTCAGGGTGGTTTTCCGACCGCCATCCTAATGGGCCCCTAAGTGTGTAAAAGGTAAGTAGTGTGATGATTCTCAGGTTAATTTTTTTATTTTTAAAATGTCTCGATCTCGCATGACCCATGCTGGATGGTGAAAAGTAGAAAGGAGGGGGAGTTCTTTGAATACACTCTAGTATGCATACCTGCTACTGTAAGAAGGAGTGTAAATGATGATGGTCTTTATCAGAGTCTACTAATTACACCCATCAGCTTGTAAGAGTTGTGAGTAGAGTACAGTCTCATCCCATACCCATTATCAGAGAGCGGGTTTTAGCAGTGAGGACTGTCCCTTTCTTCTCACTACTACACACACACCGTCATCTGAGAACGAGGTGTTAGTGGAGAGGCCATTCTCTCTTGACATTGTACTATGCACACCTGTCATCTGAGAAAGCTCTGACAGCAGAGACAAGTCCTTCCCCACACAATATTATATACACCTGTCATCTGAGAGAGAGTTCTGAAAGTACAGACCTGTCACTCTGAAGAAAGTCTGTTATTATCTACACACTATTTTGTACATCAATCATTTGGAAGGCCAGCCCCCCACACTCTACTATGTATCCCATCATCGAAGAGAGAGTTCTGAACAGAGAAGATAGTCCCTCTCCACCCACTACTACACACACCTATCATTACAGAGACTGGTCTCAGAAGAGATGGCAGTCCCTGTAAACACACTACTATACACACATGTCATCTGAAAGAAATCTGAAAAGACAGGCCATTCATTTCCCACACAACCTACTATGCACAGATGTCATCTGAGAGAGAGAGCTGAAAGGAAAGGCAAGTCTCTTCTCTTACACCCTATTACACACACCTGTCATCTGAGAGAGAGGTCTGAAAGGAGAGGCTACTACTTCTTCACACCCTACTATGCACACCTGTCATCTGAGAGAGAGGTCGAAAAAGACATGTCCCACCTTCCGTACACCCTGCTACATGCACCCATCATCTGAGAGAGAGATATGAAAGGTTAGGCCACTCCTTTCCCACACCCTAATATGCACATCCGTCTTCTGAGATAAAGGTCTGAAAGTAGAGGCTACTCATTCCCCGCACCTTTCTATGTGCACCCACCATCTGAGAGAGATGGCTCTAAGGACCTTCTACTCCTTTCCCACACCCTACTATGCACACCAATCATTTGAGAGAGAGGTC
The DNA here is from genome assembly GCF_964204655.1 of Triturus cristatus. NCBI lineage: Eukaryota > Metazoa > Chordata > Amphibia > Caudata > Salamandridae > Triturus > Triturus cristatus. The sequence continues at coordinate 963,434,388 of NC_140585.1, read as the reverse complement.
TGAAAGGAGAGGCCACTCCTTCCCCCATCCTCCTATGCACACCAATGATTGGAGAGAGAGGTCTGAAAAGAGAGGCCACTCCTTCCCTACACCCTACTATGCACACCCATCATCTAAGAGAGAGATCAGAAAGGACAGGCCACTCCTTACCCACACCGTACTATGCACAACTGTCATCTGAGAGAGAGGTCTAGAAGGAGAGGCCACTCCTTTCCTATATCATACTACGCACATCCATCATCTGAGAGAGAGGTCTAAATGCATAGGACACTCCGTCCCCACAACTTACAATGCTCACTTGTTTTCTGAGAGAGAGTTCTGAAAGTAGAGGCCACTCCTTCCCCACACTCTACTACACACGCCCATCATCAGAGACAGAGGTCTGAAAGGAGAGTCCCCTCCTTACTCACACCCTACTATGCACAACTGTCATCTGAGAGAGAGAGAACTGAAAAAACTAGAAACTCCTTCGCTACACCCTACTATGCACACCAGTCTACTCAAGCATCATTTCTTAGGAACATTTAGCAAAGTGTACACCCTTCCCTGTTAAGTTACAATACAAAAGCAATTCAAAATAATATCTGCACAGATGATAAATTATTCAGTTATTCTACCATATATTCACTTCACAAATGAATTTACTTTAAAAAATCCCTAGATATTCACTGAAAAGCAAAGGTTAAAGTAACATTATAGGTAAGTGTGAAAAAAGTTCTGTTTATGATTTAAAAAGAACTTAGAAATTCATTGAAAACACAAAGGTTAAAGCAACGTTAAAGTTAGGTGTGATAAAAGGATCAGTTTTTTTAACCTTAGAAATTCACTGAAAAAACAAAAGTTAAAGTAATGTTATAGTTAGGTCATTTTCTCACTGACAACATTAACTTTTTTACTATAAGAACACAGAAATTCATCAATTATAGTTAACAGCACTATCTATAACTTGAACTCCCGCCATGCAAACTTATGTTATAATTAGGTGTGATAAAAGGATATTTCTTTAAACAAAAAAACCTTAGAAATTCACTGAATAACAAAGTTAAAGTAGCGTTATAGTTAGATGAATTTCTCAGTGACAACATTAACTTTTTTAACTAAAAAACACAGAAATACAGCAGCCTCAGTTAGTAGCAGTACACATAACCCCACCATGTACTGCTTATGACCTCATATATAACATCACTCCTGACATGTTCTATGACATCATTTATGACATTACATCTCAAATGACATTATTGATGACTTCCCTGATGACATCATCAATGCATCTTTTTTACATATTGCTCTATCAACAGGCATACTATAAGAGCTATGAAAGTAAGAGCAAAATCGCGCAGAAGAATATGAGGCATCTTTACTGCTATCACACATGTAATCCCCATAGGTAAGGCAAGCTTGTGTTATCAGCAACATTGATCCTATACCATGCACTTCATGGGTAGCCAAATTCATGTTGACTTTGAACCACAGATAAAACGGAAACATATATTCCTCCAGATTCTCAAGCACTGTTATTTAGCTAATGTCCTTCTACAGACAGTCTTTACCTGTATCAAACCCCTGATAGTCACTGAACCTTTATTGAGAAATGAAGTCGATATGATTAGAAATGTGGGGACTATTATAACTGTTTATGGAGAGAGTTTACTCTGCCCCACACTGGTTGCAGACAGTAAAGAGTTCATGAGAAATAGACCACAGAGTATTGCAAAGTGTCCACTAAGAACAGTGTACACTCTATGCAAACATTGTCCAAGTCATGACTAGTCCCTTAAAACACCAAGGTCTTAAGGTGCTAAAGATCCTACTAACTGCAACATTCATACTGTGGTTAAATCTTTACAGACAGCCCAGCGTTTAAAGAAAAAAAAGCATATGTACATAGGTTAGTACCTGGTGCACATTGCAAAAACAATTTTTATTGCATAATTCAAGTACAATAGCCATCTGCAATGACCAGCATATCATTGGTCTTCTCCTAGTAATATACTCCAGTGCATAGTACAGTGCAGACCACTTCCAACTATCAACGCATTGCCCCCCAACACTCCCCAAACACAAATATTCCCTCCCCCCACCCGCATGTCAGTGTGCCATAGTCGTAGGTACCGTGAGAAGTCCATCTCGTGATTGGCCGTGGGAGCGGCCGCGAGCCACTCTCCACCCCCATGATCAGGCGCCAAGCAGCAAGGAGAAGAGGAGCCCTCCCGCCCCCACGTGTGACCCGTCAGTTGCCTTTCCACCGCTACTCTGCTGCATGCTGCTCCTGTGCGTCAATGCCCTCCTCTGCTTCTGCGCCCCACCCTCGGAGGTCCACCACTAGTGCTTCCCATGCATGTGCCATGGCTAATGCTTTTTCATCATTTCCCCGCAGCGCTAGCTGCAGCCTGAGTGTACTCTCGCTACCCGCCCATTTTGTGAAGGTAGTTCTCCACCTCTCAAAGCTGGGGCCAGTTCTCGATTTCCAGCGCAGGGTAATTTCTCTTTTAGCCATCACCAGCCCTAGGTCGCAAAACTTGCTCGTGACTTTCGTGCGCGGAGTGTGGGGAAACCACAGCAGCAGGCAAACTCCCATTTCCACCCCCAATTCCCGCCCCGTTACGTGGGTCAAGCAATCAATGACCTCCCCCCAATAACCGCAGAGGACGCCACAGGACCAAAACATGTGCTTAAAGTCGGCCCCCTCCTCCCCACAGCGAGGGCACTGCGGAGCGGGACCCCCAAAATATTGAAATAATTTAGCTGGCGTCAAATAAGCCCTATGCAAGATAAAGTACTGCACCAATTGAAACCTGGCATTACGTGTGCTCTTCCAGGCCCGTCTCTGTAACCTGGGCCACGTCAAGTCCGGAATGGGCTTCTCGATGTCCAATTCCCATTTATCCTTCAGCGCACTCAAAGGGGCTAGGTGTTCCATCGCCATTCTCTGATAGAGGCATGTAATGGCCTTGACCGCGCCCGCCGCCATGACCACATACTGACAGCCGGCAGCCGTCTGCGGTTCAGAGAGTCCCGTGTTCCAGTGTTTTTGTAGGGCTGCCACCAGGGCTGCGTGGAGTAGATAGTCTCCCCTCGGGATCCAGAAGGAATCCTGCAGTCCCTGGAATGGCTGGAGCGCTCCATTGAGGTACAGGTCCCCCACCATCTGTATCCCTAGGTCTTCCCACTGAGCCAGCCCCGACCAGTCCCCTCCGTGGGGGAGGGCCGTGCACATGCCCAATGGGATCTCCGGGGCGTGGGGGTGAACAGTGCCGACCCTCCGCAAGCTGCGGTTCCAACACAACCGGAGCGTTCGCTCCTCAAGCGTCAGTTGCGACAACTCTAGTTGCTGCTGGAAGACAATAAAAGAAAGGACATGCCGCGGGATCACCCTGCCCTGCGGGTCTTCGGGACCTCTAAACTCCCTTGCCACCACCTGCGTTAGCCATTGCAGCTGGGCCGCCAAATAATACCACTCGAAGTCGGGCACAGCAAGCCCTCCCTCTGCTCTGGGCCGTCGTAGCGTGGCCAGCGCCACCCGCCGCCTGCCAGATCCCCAGATAAAACCCGTGATCATGGCTGTGAGCCTGCGGAAGAACGACACCGGCACCCAAATAGGGAGCGTACGGAAAAAATACAACAATCGCGGGAGCGCCACCATCTTTAGTAGCGCTACCCTCCCAGCTACCGAAAGAGGCAGGGTGCTCCAGAATCTAATACTGCCCGCTAGACCTCTAATCGCCCTCCCAACATTCCCCTCCAACAGATCTTGCTGGGTGCGGTAGATATGCACTCCCAGGTACGGCAGACAGCGAGCTTCACAGCGGATAGCCCCGAGGGCGGGGGGGTCTCCTCCCACTGTGTAACAGGGTATACACAAGTCTTGCCCCAGTTGACCTTCAAGCCCGACAAGTGACCGAAGTCCCTCAGTAACGCCTTGGCACCCTGTAAGGCCCCCTCCGCGTCAGCCAGGAAAAGCAGTAGATCGTCTGCATAGAGGGAAATATAATGGGTTTCCCCCCGCAGTAACAGCCCAGCGTATGCGCGTCCCAGTCGGGCATGGGCCGCCAGGGGCTCAACCGCCAGGGCGAACAGCAAAGGTGATAACGAGCAACCCTGCCTCGTACCCCTTCTCACCGGGTAGGAGGCCGATATCGTAGTCCCCGTTCGCACCCTGGCCACCGAGTTAGCGTAAAGCAACCTCGTCCAGTGCACGATCCCATCCCCCAAGCCAAACTCCTGCAAGACCCTAAACAGGTAAGGCCACTCCACGCTATCGAAGGCTTTCTCCATGTCAACTGACAGCGTCAGAGCGGCCGGGTAATCTAGACAATCTACTTCCATAACCCGCAATAGTCTCCGGATACACGTCGACGTGTTCCGTCGGGGGATGAACCCAGCCTGATCAGGGTGTATCAAGGAGGGCATATGTGCCAACAATCGCGTGGCCAGGATTTTGCTCAGGATCTTATAGTCCACGGTGAGCATGGAGAGTGGGCGATACGCTGTCCTTGCACTTGGGTCCCCTCCCTTCTTCAGGAGCGGTATAATCAGTGCCTCACGTGTTGAGGCAGGCAACTGACCCTCCTTCCAGGCCTCCCGGTAGACCGACTGTAACTGTGGGGCAAGTTGGTCCGTATAGGCCGCATAAAACTCCACTGGAAGCCCATCTGTGCCCGGGGTCTTCTTGTGCGCCATGTGCTTGATCGCCACACGAATCTCGCCTAGCGAGATATCCCCCCCAGCGCCTCCTTGAGAGTGGGGTCCAGTTTTGGCAAGTGGGCCGCCGTCAGAAAGTCCTCCAGTTCCCCAGGGGCGTCGTGTAGGGTATTAGTATAAAGGGCGGCATAATACGCCAAGAACTGACCATTAATCTCCCTCTGAGAGTGCACCGTCACCCCCTCCCCGGTGGTCAGCGAAAGTATGGGAGAGCCGCGCGCATCCGGATTCGTCAACCAGGCCAAAAGCGACCCGACTTTGTCCCTCTCTGCATGCGCCCTGGCGAGGTATGCCTTATAGTCAAAACAGCGGAGCCGCTCCACCTGCACTGCCACCTGTTTTCGCGCCACAACCAACTCATCCTGGGATTGCTCCCCCAAGTGCTGTGCTCTCTCCGTGCCGCGCGGCCTCCGCCTTCTCTATGTCTCCTAATAACGTTTTCCGGACCCCGGCCGCGGAGGAGATACATATCCCTCTGATAACCACCTTGAACGAGTCCCATTCCCACGCCCTCTTGGACGCTGTCCCCGAGTTCTCTGTAAAATAATTTGTGATGCCATCCCGGACCTCCGCATGGAAGACCGAGTCCTCCAGCATCAGCGGGTTCAGGCGCCAGGTGGGTATCGTCTGGCGCTGCCTACTCCAGTGCACTATAATCAGACATGGGTTGTGGTCCGATATGGTTCTCGCCAAGTATTCGCTATGGCGAGTCAGAGCCTGTATGCCCGGAGAGCATAATATGCCATCCAGACGCACATGCAGCTCATGCGGGGCAGAATAGAAAGAATAGTCCCTCTCCAGTGGGTGGTGCTCCCTCCATGTGTCCACCAACCCCCACGCAGTCTGCCAGTCCCGCCTACTTCTGGCCATCCGATGTATTGCTGATTGAGTCAGGGGCGGGTGAGAACGATCTAAGTGGACATCAGTGATGGAGTTAAAGTCACCCCCAAGTATGGTCAGCCCCTTTAAATACTCCGCTAAGGCGCCTGAAACACGCGTGAAGAAGGCCGCTTGCTCTATATTTGGGGCATAAAGGCTGCATAGCGTCACGTCTCTCCCATCCAGCTTGCCCTGCACTGCCACAAACCGTCCCTCCGGGTCCACCTGCGAGGCAAGGGGCTGAAAAGGAAGACCCGCTCTAACCCAGATAAGGGTGCCCCTTGCAAATTTGGAATAGGTGGTGTAAAACAAAAGTAGTACCTGGTGCACATAGTCTTCAATGATAAGTAGATGTTGTCATGCTGAGACAATTAAGTCCAGTAACTTAAGCCTGCTTACAATACATAGTATGCAACATGTAGAACCTTTGCCCTGCTAAAAACCTTTTCTGCAGTACCCACAAATGTATCTATCTTCAATAGAAAGATTTTAAAATGTTCAATACATCTACAGTCCTAGGCTGCCTTAGGAGCATATGCGTTTTGTAAACACTTACATCCATTAACTGGATACAGGATATACAAAATTAGGTAGAAACATAATATGGTACTTACCTGCCACTTAATAAACTATAAAACAAACTAGCACACTCATTGAATGAGGTCATCACTGATGTCATCAATGATTAAATTTGAAATGCCATCAGTGATGTCAGAAATTATGTCATAGAATGTCATTAGTGATGTCATATGCGAGGTCATAAGCAGTGCATGGCGTGGGTTATGTGTAGTACTGCTAACTGTAACTGCTGGTTCTGTGTTTTTTTAGTTCATAAACTTAATGTTGTCACTGAAAAATTCACCTAACTATAATGCTACTTTAACTTTGTTATTCAGTGAATTTCTAAGGTGTTTTTATTTAAAAAAAGATCCTTTTTATCACACCTAATTATTTAAAAAAAAATATATATATATATATATATATATATATATATATATATATATATATATATCCACCACAATCCTGCGCCAGCAACGAAGAAGGCACGTACACGAGGCTGAAGGGGTTGAGCTTCTTTATTTCCTCAGGTCACCTCCGACCCCAAGGCTAGAGAGATGCGTTTCAGCTTCGCAGTCTGATATGCACCATAATCATGTGAGTGAAGAGGATTTACATGCCCACCTGTAATATTATGATGATTTGGTCAGTGTGGGTATTTTACAGTAGAAGACCTCACAAAATGTTCCCATTCTTGTATCCAGTGTTTACAGAAACCAAGTCTATGAATGAAGTTGCTGCTACAACTCTCTTTCCCAGAAAAATCCAGAGCATGAATAATGCATTGTTTGTATGTGCTTTCACAGGGTTTTCTTTTTAGGGGTATTTATACATGTGATTAGTCTGATTTTGTTTTGTGTTTTAGCCGCAATTTTTGCTTTGACACAATATGGTAAGAAGCAATATCACTGTTTAAATACGTATTAGTAGCAAAATACTGGATGACTTTGATGTATCTGAGACCCCTAAGGGACACAGGTTCAGATATTAGCAGGTTGCGTTGGGCACTTGCCCTTTATCAGTTATGTGAAGCATTGGCAAAAACATTAGGAAACACCAAGAGTTATTTTGAATTCTGCTGAGGTGATAACCCAGTATAACAGAAACAACAACAACAAAGTGTAGGCTGAAGCTTCCAATGTAATTTTGTGTTGGAAAAAATGTAAGTAGCGGCAATTTTCATATCACTTTAAATTAAGGGTGAGCGTAGTTGGTGGAGTACTACTATGGAGAACTCCACGAAGTTGAACAAAAACTCCGTGAATTCCACAACTTCACTCCGCCAACAGAGAATTCATATATTTTTGGCAAAATAACAAGTATCTCTATCTTTAAATACTAAAATGCATATCGCCATTTCACAAAAGTGAAAGTGATAATTTAGCAAGCAGTGAGAGAGGTGATAATTTTGGGATCCTCCCTAACCTAGGGAGAGAACTGAGCAGATGTCTTGAAAACAAAGAGCACATCTTGCTAAACAATTCAGTAATGGTCCCATCCTCTTAGGACCACCCCAAGCACAGTTATTATGTGCAAAAATAGAATCCCAAACAAAGGCCCTGCAAAGCATTATGGAACAAGTTTAGCAGTGGGCAGTGAATATTATAGTATCCAATATCAAAATAATTCTACAAAGAGCTGCAGTTCAACTCGTCGTTACTAGGGGTCCCTCACGAGTCAAATGTAAAAGCATTGAATCAAGCTGCAGTTCCACTAGTCATTACTAGATGTCCCTCACGAGTCAAATGCAAAAGCATGTGCTTTGCCACCTCATTTGTTTTTTCTTTATTGATAGTAGCACGGACATGCTCCAATATTCTTTTTTTAAGTTCACAGATCGTGCTTCCTACGTATTCAGAAGACAGGGACATTCAATCACATAAAGTGTGAATTGGCTTTTACATGTAATCAACTCTTTTATTTCCCACGTTTTGTTGTTTGCCAATTGTATTTCTGTGGTTAGTTTAGCTATTTGGCATACCTTACAATAGTGACACTTTAGAAAACCCTTGGGGGCATATTATCAAGCCAGGCGACAAAATTAACGCCGCTTTAGCGGCAGAAAACTGCCGCTAAAACGGCGATAATGGGCTTGATATTATGCTCTATGGAATTCCAATTGAAGCCAATGTTAAATGTGAAGGACGCCCAACATGGGCTTCAATTGGAATTCCATAGAGCATATTATCAATCCCATTATCGCCGTTTTAGCGGCAGTTTTCTGCCGCTAAAGCGGCGATAATTTTATCGCCTGGCTTGATAATATGCCCCTTACTTTTTAACCATTGATCATTTTTCTCTTTTTCTTTCCCCTTAAAATGGCTATGAATTAAGCGATCTTTTAGATTTCTAGCTCTTCTGTATGTGATATTTGGGTGGTTTCCGACGAGTTTTCACACAGTAGTGTCCAGTTGCAAACATTTTCCTGAGGATTTTTTGTATCTCCTTGGATTCCTACGAGTAATCCATGATTAGCCTTATATGTTCAGGATCTTGTGTCACATTTTTTTGTTTTGTTTGAAAACATTCTTCTTTTGATCTTTCATTTTTTTTCTTCCAACATCTTTTTACAATGCTTTTGTTGTTCTTTCTCTGTTTGAATCTTTCTGCGGTTGATGCTCTGTGTTTTTGCCATTCCTCATTTTCAGTACAAATCCTTCAAATTCTCAAGAATTCACTGTATGGTATACTTGAGATAATTGATGGTTGGTGGAAAATCATAGCTTCTGGCGTTGGTAGCTGTTGTTTTTCGATTTAGGGTCGTCTGCATTTGGTTATTTTTCATGTAAATTCTGTGTCCAGGAATATCACCTTTTCCTTACTTATTTCATAGGTGAATTTCAGATTTGTTACACTTGTGTTCAGAATTTCAAAATATTCCTGGAAATCAGACTCAGTGCCATCCCAAATGAGTAGCAAATCATCAATAAAGCGGATCCACATTATGGTTTTATCCACAAATTTATCGTTTTGCGGCTGTCAGCTACCTCCTTTTCCTACCATTCCATTGTCAGGCAAGCGTAACTGGGGCTAAAGGAAAACCCCATTGCATACCCTTTGTTTTGACGGTAATTTAATCGCCAAATAAAAAGATGTTTTGTGTCAAACATATTGAGATAATTTCGAGTAACATTGTATTATGATTACCATAATGAAAGTTCCTTTCCTGAAGGAAGAAGTTGCAAGCTCTGATACCTATCTCATTCTCTATGTTTGTATACAGAGATATGACATCCATTGTGACAAGCCTATATGTCTCTTGCCAGGGTGTATTCTGCAGATGTCTTAGTAGGTCGTTTGTGTCTTTATTATAGGAGTTTAGTCTGACTACCAAAGGCATTAAAAAATTATCATTATAATTGGCCATTGGCTCGAGAAGGGATCCTTTGGCAGACAAAATCGGTCTACCTTGTGTTTTTTTTTTTAGTCTTTATGCAGTTAAGGCAGGAAATAGATCATTGCCGTTATTGGGGAATCAATTGTGCGGTATTTTCTTTCCTCCTCATCAATGAGACTTTGTAATGACCATTCCAGGAGCTTTTTTACAGATCTCTTTTTATATCCATCGTTGGAATATTTTTTAGTCTTTCATAATACTCCGCATCTCTTAGTTGGCGATGTGCCTCAGTGACATAGGCATTGCGATCCCAATTCCAAATATTTCCGACTTTGTCTGTGATTTTAATTTTAATTTCAATTTGGTTGTCTTGAGTAAGGCTTTCTAAAGCTTCCCTCTCAGATTTAGTTAAATTATCCACATATTGTACTTTCTTTATTTTATATATGTCTTGGGATACAGCCTCCTGAAACAAATCTATTTTGTTTCCTGGTGTGAGTTGGGGATAGAATCTTGAGTTGGGCCTCTTTCCGCTTAAACCAGCTCCCATTTGCAAGCATGTTGATTGTAAGGATATGTTGTCATTTTAATTTTCCACATTAAGATTTATTAGGGTTAAGAAATTCTCTGACACCTTAGCTGACAATGTTGACATTGGTTGCGTGATGGTTTTAGTGTGTTTCCGAATTTCTTGATTTTCAGTGAATACTTTTGCCAGTTTTATTTTTCTGCCAGCTAAGGCTGTATCCCATTTTGCTGAGGACATCGGTTGTTAGCAACATAAATTGCAAGTGCAATAATATGCAATCTATAACCCATACAACTAGAATTGCTGACAGGAAGTAATTAGTAAAGTGCCAGAAGAAAGAACCCCAACGGTACTGGTGTCATGACTAAAGTGCAAGTGCATTACTAGTTTCTATAACTCATAAAACCAAGTGGCTTCACTCACTGAGTAGTAAGTGCAAGTACATTACTACACCATTCCTACAGCTACTGTAGAGTTTCAAACTTCCACTATAGCACACATATTTTCAAATGAGAAATTTGGTTACTGGTACAGTCATAATTGATTATATATATATATATATATATTACCTACTGGCGGTCGCCAGTAGGTAGTTATAGTTAGGACCCTGTTTCCATAGGAAAACCGCAACATTCTATTTGGAATAACTTTGACGCCGGTCGACGAATCCTCGCGAAATTTTCAAAACTAATGGGGCGCTACGCTCCGCTCCTACCCTGAAAGTCTCGGGCGGATTCGTCAAGCGAGGGCTGAGAAAAAAGGGGGGTCCCAAAACGCGTTTTTCCCATGCATTTTTCCATAGGACCTTTAGACACAGCTACAGCCCGAACGGCTGAACAGAGTTACTTGAAATTTGGCAGAGAGGTAGTCCTCAGGTCAAGGAAGTGCCTTTTGTAGGTCTGGTGTAAATCTGTTCAGTAGTTCCTGAGAAAATAGCATTTAAATCAATATATATATCTGAGCCAGCTTACGGTGCACTTACCGTGCGCTTACGGTAAGCTTACCGTACGCGTACGGTGACGTGCGCGAGCGCGATTCTGATTGGCTGTTAGATCTTAGTAAACATTCGAATCGGTCGAAACCAGGAAGTGTCGGCCGCCATTTTCTCTCTCGCACTCTGAGGGGAGTGGAGGAAAAACAAAGTCCGAAAACAGTAAAAGCGGCTTGATAGACAGCTCCCAACCACCCAGTCATTGTTATGGTGTCCCCAAAGAACCCAAAAGGCAAAAAATGTAAAAAAAATTATTTTCAAAAAATCGCCGATTACGCTTACCGTACGCGTACGGTAAAAATTTTTTTTAAAAAAAACAATATCCACGTTTTCCTCACCCCGTGTGCAAAAGGTGGCCGAATGGCACCTTTTGTGCATGGCATAATATTTTATTTTAAAGACAATCTGTAGATAACCATTAACAACGATGTGCCTAATACGGCCTCCGTGTGCGGACGGTGCGCGAAGCGCAACGTGCGTACATGGCCCATTTAGCGTAACGTGGGCACGCGGTGCGTGTAGCGCACCGCGTGCCCACCGTGCGTGCACAGCACTAACTGCGTAAAGTGGGCGCGCGGTGCGTGAAGCGCACCGCGTGCTCACTGTGCGCGCACGGTGCGCGCACGGAACGAACTGCGTAAAGTGGGCGCGCACGCCACGAACGGCGTAAAGTAACTTGGCATTTAAAAAAATGGACAAATTCACTGAAAAAACCATAGGTTTCACACACGTTATAGTTAGGAATTAGCATTTAAAAAACCTTGCAAATTCACTGAAAAAACCATAGGTTTCACACAAGTTATAGTTAGCGGACATTTTACTGATAAAAAACCATTGAAATTCCACGTTATAGTTAGTGCAGGCAACTATAAATCACGCGACCGCAATCTTCTGCTGATGACATTTGTGTCTTTATGAAAAAAAAATATTTGTAATATATGTATAGCTAAAATTTAATGGAAGAAGACATGGGCAAATAAGTGTCTAAATACAGTATTAGCATCAGCAGAGGATTGCGGTCGCGTGAGTTATAGTTGCCTGCACTAACTATAACGTGGAATTTCAATGGATGTTTATCAGTAAAATGTCCGCTAACTATAACTTGTGTGAAACCTATGGTTTTTTCAGTGAATTTGCAAGGTTTTTTAAATGCTAATTCCTAACTATAACGTGTGTGAAACCTATGGTTTTTTCAGTGAATATATATATATATAGGTAGATATAGTTAGGACCTATTTTCCATAGGAAATCCGCAACATTCTATTTGGAATAACGTTGGTGCCGATTGACGAATCTTCACGAAATTTTCCAAACTTTTGGCCAGCTGTGGTCCGCTCCTATCCTGAAAATGTCACGGCGATTCGTCAAGCAGGAGCCGAGAAAAAAGGGGGGTCCCAAAACACATTTTCCCCATGCATTTTCCCACAGGACCTTTTGACGCAGCTACAGCCCGAACTGCTGAACGGAATTACACCCTGACCCCCTAGGCCTGCTCAGGGGGTCCCACAAGGACTCCCAGGGCCCAAAAAAGATTTTTTTTAAATTGGTGAGATTCGCGCACACAGCGCGAATTTCGGCCAAAAAAATAAAATAAAATTCAGCGCGGCCTCCCGTGCTGAATATGCTAATTTGCCCCCGGGGGCCAAATCCTGGGGGCATAATTAAAAAAAAGGGACCCCCCCACACTGTCCCGGCGACCGCCACCCCCCCCGGGGCTCGGAGATAGTATATGCGGGGGGCTCATGGCCCCCCCACAGTCCCAGGGACCGCCAACCCCCGGGGCTTCTTCAACATGGGTGGGGGGCTCTCAGTCCCCCCAGCCCCGGGGACCGCCACCTCCCGAGGCTTGAAATATTTTGGGGTGGAGGGATCTCAGGCCCCCCCAGCCCCAGAGACCGCCACCCCCCAGGGCAACTTGTCAATGTGGGAGGGGGCCACACGGCCCCCCCTCCTGGAGCCTTGTATAGGCCCTGGGGACTGCCACGCCCAGGGCTGGATCCTGCATTGTCCCGGGGTGCCCACCCCCAGGACACTGTAGTTTGCAATGTCTGTAGTTTGCAATGACAGGGCGGAAGCCTCGCGGCTCCCGCCCTGTCATTGCAAACTGCATTGCTTCATTGAAGCGAGAGCAGGGAAACTTGCTCTCGCTTCAATGAAGCAAAGCTGATTGCTTTTCCATGTGGGGAGCAGCATGTTAGCTGCTCCCCACGTGGAAAAGCAATGCCGGCTCCCGCAGGCCCCAGGGATGGTGTCCCTGGGGCCTTAAGTGGCCTGGGAGGGGATCACGTGGCCCCCCTCCACCATTAATTTTTTTAAAAAAGTAAATAAAAAAAACAATGGCCGGCCCTGGGGGATGGGGTCCCCGGGGCCAAAAAACTAGAAAAAGAAGAGGAGCTACACAGCCCCCTTCTAAAAAAAAGAACAAAAAAAAAACGGGATCAGGACGGAGGCCATGCCCCCTCCTTACACCACTCTGCAAACGCACCCCCTGGCACGTTTGCAGAGGGGGAACTAATTCCCCTTGAATACTGGGGTCCCTTGGGGCCCACTAGCCCACCAGGAACCTCCAATATGCGCCAGGTGGCTGTGTTGCAGAGAGGTGTAATGAGGCCACGCCCCTTTTTACACCTCTCTGCAACGCAGCTCCGTTTGCACAGTGGTGAAGGTAGGGGGCGGGGCATGAGGTGATACTGTGCAAACACGTCCTGTGGCGCGTTTTAAGTTGGGGAATTCATCCCTCTTCAATCCAGAGGTCCCCTAGGGGCCAACGAGCCCACCAGGTACCTCCAGTAAGCGCCACAGAGCTGTGTTGCAGAGTGTTGTAAAAAGGGGCGTGGCCTCTGAACACCTCTCTGTAATGCAAGAGAGGCAATCTTGGTTTCATTTCCAAGTGTGTATCGTTGCGGTGACTCCAACCATTATTACACTTTAAATAAACTGTATAATGTCCACTTGTGGTAGTACTTCCAGCATGGAAAACAATAGCAACTGTTGCAAAAGTTCTTACAGAAATAGATACTTGACTAGCAACAAACTTTTTAATTTTGGTTTCCACTTTTCTTCCATTTGGTCTACAGCGTTGCAGCATTATAATCAAATATTTTCCATATCTTTGTAGGCATAATGTAGATAGCATTGTTGATTTACAACGAGAAAAGATCATCTTGTGATCAGCTTCTTTTACTAATTTGGAAAATGGTACAGATTTGCAGTCAGGTATTGTCAAATATAGAAATCGTTCTCTGTCAACTATAGTGCTTGAAGTTAATAAACACTGTTCACATTTATGTTCCCATTTGTAACTGAGTCCAAATAAACTCTCAATCTGAATTCCTTCATCTTCTAGTACTCCAAGCATAACCATCAGAAATTCTTGTGCATCTTGTTGTATATTAGCACTGAACGTTAAAGATCCAGTACATGTATCCAATAGTTGGCGAATACCAGAAGCAGAATGGATCTTACTTCTATCAGTTCTCAATTCTTGAAATAAAGTATAAAGTGCCAAAGATAATGTTTTTTCGTGACTTTCCATAATTTCACCATAAACATCTTCAAGATAAAATATAACATTTAAAATAACATTACCATAGCAGTTGACACCAGAAGCATTTTCTAATTGGTATGCGACAACATCATCACTTGTTTGTATTTTCTGTTTCTTTACATCTTTTTTTTCTCTTGATTTTGCTTCTGCTTTCCAACCATAGATGATTCTTCAACATGTTTGCATTTTGAACACACAACACGTAGGATATTCACCTAAACTTGGAGCATAAAGCCTTCTCAAATCATTACGTTCTCTTACACAATTAACATCAGAACTAACCTTGTTCTCATCAAAATCAATTAAATACAAACCAGACAACGTTATAACTCGAGATAATGCAACATATACCATTCCTTCTTTAAACACAATTCTTCCTACAGTTACCAAAGTATTAGCTACACTTAAACCATGAGATTTATGAATACTTATTGCATATGCTAAACAGAAGGAAAACTGTGTTCTACAAACATACAAGTCTTTTACAAGCAAAAAATGTACAGCACAACACACAATCTGTCTTACCTCTGTAATCTGATCAAATGTAACTTTCAAGAATTCAATTCCATTTCTATTTTGATATTTCACAAAATCAACTTTCTCCATTGCTCCATTCACTAAACCTTCTTCTACATTCAGATTACGCCTCAAAATTACCCAACAGTTTAAACATACATCTAAATTTTTTTCTAAGCCAGCAGTTTTTGATACACACTTTTCCAGAGAATCCAATTTAGTCTGTAGTTTTTCTGAAAGAAGAATTGTTATTCCTTGATGCTCGATTTTATCAATAGCTTCAATGTAAACTATTTCTTGATTTTCTAATTTCATAAGCTCTCTATTAAATGTATAACTCTCTTCCACTGTAGGCATTAAGCAAACTACAGACTTTTTTCCTTTCATTTTCTTTTACATTACTTCTGCTGGTGTGTTTTCATTTGTAAACAAGTTCTTTAAAAGACGACTTTGAAAAGCTTCTTTACCATGTTTGCTTAGAACACCAATTCTTACATCTTTTAGAATATTTGCTAATCTTCATCTCTTGCTTGTCGCATATCCTGAGTGAGTTCTTTATATTCAAAATTTAACCACAGATTCACATTTCCAATACTACCCAGAGATTTCTTTGTGTCTTCATGTAGAAGAGTTTTAAACACTGGTTCTCCTTTTGCAGCGGTTAGTTTTAGCAGATCCCCAAATACAACTAAGAGGCATATTATCAAGACAGGCGATAAAATTATCGCTGCTTTAGCGGCTGAAAACTACCGCTAAAACGGCGATAATGGGCTTGATAATATGCTCTATGGAATTCCAATTGAAGCCCATGTTAGACGTGAAGGACATCTCACCTGAGCTTCAATTGGAATTCCATAGAGCATATTATCAAGCCCATTATTGCCGTTTTCTGCCACTAAAGCGGCGATAATTTTATCGCCTGTCTTGATAATATGCCCCTAAATGTTTTCCTCCACAGAGAACGTCGTAATCTGGTTTTAATACCTGTTGCAATCTTAAGTGTACAAAAGCAAGCATTAATTTGAGACCATGCTCACCTCATCAATAATTAATAGTTTCATTTTCTTCAGCACTTTTGACTCTTCATAAGAAGCTTCTCCAGACAACTTCTGATATTGTAATTTATTATCATGCTCAACTGGTAACATCAGTAATCTATGCAAAGTAACTCCTTTAACATTGTGTGCAGCTAATCTAGTTGGAGCTGTTACCACAGAACAGAAATGTGAACTAGTAGTTTTTGGGAAATAACTGGTCAAAACTTTAATTAAAAAACTTTTACCTGTCCCAGCTTGACCACTGATGTACATCAGAAGAGGTTTAAAAGATGAACACACACATTCTTTTTTTTCATGCAACAAACCATGTTCTATCTGTTCTCTCACTTGTACACATATCTCTTTCTGTTCAACATTTAGTTGTTCTTCTAAGTTTTCCAATGTAATATTCTCCTTGTGTGCTTGTTGCATTGCAATTTCGACTTCATGCATAGCAATCGCCGTTTCATTTTCCAGTATTGGTTGTCCAAGAGGATCTTGACTACATTGACCACTACTTTGACTATCTTGAGAACTTTCATTAGCTATTTCAGCTGTAATAGTCTTTTCCTGATCAACTTCATCATTCATCATTTTTAAATATGTAGGGAAAATTGTACATGCAATGCTATCTTTACATGCATTAAAAGAATCTTCGTAGCAGTCAAAGTCTCCAAGTAATTCACTTTCGCTACACCATGGTTTAAAGAGTTGGAGAAGTGCTAAAAAGCAAAATTCTCGCTTATCTGGAGTTTCACAACTGAGTTTCTTGTGGTTTATAAGATTACCCTTTGCATGTTTTACTAGACAACCATGACATCCAACTACTGCATATTTTCCTTCTTTTAAATTCTATTTAACATTTCTTTTGAAGCTGTAATGTTGAAGTACTTCATACAGACATAGCTGTTCCAGATGTTGACTCCTTTTCGGATAGTATGTGTCCAACATATTCGTTTTAAGAATGTCTGTACTGTCTGGTTCATTTGCTGCTAAGTATTCAATTTCTTCTAATGATTTCAACACTCTATTCCGTGAGCAGGCAAGACCTAAACTTACCCAAATGATTCCTCATGACTTTGAATATAAACTTGAAGAGCATAAGTGGTCTGAACATTCATAGGATCCAATTTCTCGGTGGGAAAGCATTTTCAAAGTAAAGCTGTACAATGTTTTGCTAAGGCTTTTCTCTTGTGCAATTTCTTCCCACATTTGTTTCATCTCTGTTTTTTCTGATTTTGTTATGTACGATGTAACATAACGTGCAACAGAAAGTGAGTTATCTGCAACATACTGGATATCCATGTTCGCATTCCACATTTTTAAAATGGCTGGATTGTAGTCACTGATATACTTTGACACTTCTGTTCTTTTTAAGTTGTAGGTATTCTTTGGAGATTTCTGAGTTATTTTGTGTCTTACAGAAGAAAAAAAAAGAATTTACTCTTCCTGTACAAATGACTGGACATGGAAAACCAAACCGACATTTGGTGTAAAATTTTCTTCTGCAGTACTTTCCACAACGGTGACTTTGGAAACGTGAAACTTGCTGTCTCAAGCTTCTCTCGAAATCTCACATGTTACATACTGTTCGATGAAAGACAATACTGTTTCATCAGAATCAGTTCCAAATTTAGGTGCATCCTTCACCCATAGTAGCATATGTATATGAGGTGCACCTCTTGCATGGTAGTCCTTTCTCAAAAAGAAATCGGTAACTTCTCCAAGAGGTGGATTCTTTTTATTGCAGATAAAAGACTTCATAGCTTGAAACCTATGATTAAAATATCTACACACATTTACAGGATCCAATGAACACAGTTCACCAGGAGTCTTTATTTCAATATTTTTTATATTGGAATTCACTTCTCTTAGAAACTCAAGCAAATCTTCCCATGCATACTCTGCACAGCTAATTGTGACAAACCATGTTGGTGTACCTAAGTTCCATAACATACACTTGAGTTCTCCATGATTACGGTACCAATAGTCATTTGTTACTACCCAGAGATTTCTTTGTGTCTTCATGTAGAAGAGTTTTAAACACTGGTTCTCCTTTTACAGGGGTTAGTTTTAGCAGATCTCCAAATACAACTAAGGGGCATATTAACAAGACAGGCGATAAAATTATCGACGCTTTAGCGGCTGAAAACTGCCGCTAAAACGGCGATAATGGGCTTGATAATATGCTCTATGGAATTCCAATTGAAGCCCATGTTAGATGTGAAGGACATCTCACCTGAGCTTCAATTGGAATTCCATAGAGCATATTATCAAGCCCATTATTGCCGTTTTAGCTGCAGTTTTCTGCCACTAAAGCGGCGATAATTTTATCGCCTGTCTTGATAATATGCCCCTAAATATTTCCTCCAAAGAGAACGTCGTAATCTGGTTTTAATTCCTGTTGCAATCTTAAGTGCACAAAAGCAAGCATTAATTTGAGACCATGCTCACCTCATCAATAATTAATAGTTTCAGTTTCTTCAACACTTTTGACTCTTCATAAGAAGCTTCTCCAGACAACTTCTGATATTGTAATTTATTATCATGCTCAACTGGTAACATCAGTAATCTATGCAAAGTAACTCCTTTAACATTGTGTGCAGCTAATCCAGTTGGAGCTGTTACCACAGAACAGAAATGTGAACTAGTAGTTTTTGGGAAATAACTGGTCAAAACTTTAATTAAAAAACGTTTACCTGTCCCAGCTTGACCACTGATGTACATCAGAAGAGGTTTAAAAGATGAACACACACATTCTTTTTTTTCATGCAATAAACCATGTTCTATCTGTTCTCTCACTTGTACACATATCTCTTTCTGTTCAACATTTAGTTGTTCTTCTAAGTTTTCCAATGTAATATTCTCCTTGTGTGCTTGTTGCATTGCAATTTCGACTTCATGCATAGCAATCGCCGCTTCATTTTCCAGTATTGGTTGTCCAAGAGGATCTTGACTACATTGACCACTACTTTGACTATCTTGAGAACTTTCATGAGCTATTTCAGCTGTAATAGTCTTTTCCTGATCAACTTCATCATTCATCATTTTTAAATATGTAGGTAAAATTGTACATGCGATGCTATCTTTACATGCATTAAAAGAATCTTCATAGCAGTCAAAGTCTCCAAGTAATTCACTTTCGCTACGCCATGGTTTAAAGAGTTGGAGAAGTGCTAAAAAGCAAAATTCTCGCTTATCTGGAGTTTCGCAACTGAGTTTCTTGTGGTTTATAAGATTACCCTTTGCATGTTTTACTAGACAACCATGACATCCAACTACTGCATATTTTCCTTCTTTTAAATTCTATTTAACATTTCTTTTGAAGCTGTAATGTTGAAGTACTTCATACAGACATAGCTGTTCCAGATGTCGATTCCTTTTCGGATAGTATGTGTCCAACATATTAGTTTTAAGAATGTCTGTACTGTCTGGTTCATTTGCTGCTAAGTATTCAATTTCTTCTAATGATTTCAACACTCTATTCCGTGAGCAGGCAAGACCTAAACTTACCCAAATGATTCCTCATGACTTTGAATATAAACTTGAAGAGCATAAGCGGTCTGAACATTCATAGGATCCAATTTCTCGGTGGGAAAGCATTTTCAAAGTAAAGCTGTACAATGTTTTGCTAAGGTTTTTCTCTTGTGTAATTTCTTCCCACATTTGTTTCATCTCTGTTTTTTCTGATTTTGTTATGTACGATGTAACATAACGTGCAACAGCAAGTGAGTTATCTGCAACATACTGGATATCCATGTTCGCATTCCACATTTTTAAAATGACTGGATTGTAGTCACTGATATACTTTGACACTTCTGTTCTTTTTAAGTTGTAGGTATTCTTTGGAGATTTCTGAGTTATTGTGTGCCTTACAGACGAAAAAAAAGAATTTACTCTTCCTTTACAAATGACTGGACATGGAAAACCAAACCGACATTTGGTGTAAAATTTTCTTCTGCAGTACTTTCCACAACGGTGACCTTGAAAACGTAAAACTTGCTGTCTCAAGCTTCTCTCGGAATCTCACATGTCACATACTGTTCGATGAAAGACAATACTATTTCATCAGAATCAGTTCCAAATTTAGGTGCATCCTTCACCCATAGAAGCATATGTATATGAGGTGCACCTCTTGCTTGGTACTCCTTTCTCCAAAAGAAATCGGTAACTTCTCCAAGAGGTGGATTCTTTTTATTACAGATAAAAGACTTCATAGCTTGAAACCTATGATTAAAATATCTACACACATTTACAGGATCCAATGAACACAGTTCACCAGGAGTCTTTATTTCAACATTTTTTATATTGGAATTCACTTCTCTTAGAAACTCCAGCAAATCTTCCCATGCATACTCTGCACAGCTAAGTGTAACAAACCATGTTGGTGTACCTAAGTTCCATAACATACACTTGAGTTCTCCATGATAACGGTACCAATACTCATTTGTTCCACGTTGACATGCCATCAAATTGATTAACTGTGCTTCTAAATTTTCATCTGTTTCTTGAACTTTCTCCACAAGTTCTTTCGCAGAAAGAAGTGATTGATGAACTCCAGTTTTAAGTATGTGGTTCACTGCATACGACAGAGAAGCTAGAACACTTTCAAACAAAAGGTGAAATATGTATGGAATACACTGTCGAAATCTAGGATCTTCAGAATATAATCTTGTTGACCAATATTCTGAAGCTGGAATCTGTACAGGTCGGTCATCGTATCGTCCACCTTCTCCAGTAGGAAACAGCTGTGGAAAACAACGAGCTTCCAAGCTCGTCTCCCATACACTCATTGGAGTTCCCTGTGCTTTTTTCATTTGAAATAACTCAATGCTGCTTCCTATTTCTTCTTTTGAATGCAAAGGCCATATTGTGTAATGTTCATTAATCTCTTCAGTCCTTGACTTGTCCACTTTCTCTATTTGACCACTTGAAATTTCACATTCATCTTTTAAACATATCACCTGTTCATCCACATTTACAGGTTTGTAATAAATATTGTTCTCCATAAGATATAAGGTAGCCTTTTCAACTTTATTAACATCCACAAATCCTTGCCATATTTTCCGACTCTTTGTTGGTACACCATTTAGTAGAATGACTACTGCCTCATTTTCCTCTTTCTCTCCAGCAATAGTTTCAATATTTTTCTTAAAATCCAAAGGTAAGTACCCCACTCTTCCTTTCAGCCCTCTTTGGAAGTCTGTTGGTGGTAGTTTACCTGTTTTAGGCTCCATCCGAATTATAGTTTGAAAAGGATGAACAGATTGAATTGGAACCGACTCATATGTGTTCAATTCTGCCAGTTCCTCCGGAATAGCTACTAATTCTAAGTTATTATGTACTGCTCTAGCAGGCATTTTGTTCTCTTCTAATTTGTTGTAACAATATTTACATGTACGTTGATCACTACCTAACTCAAATCGACCTTCAACAAACAAGTAAGTTGCAAATTCTTCCCACCTACTATTGTTCTCCTTTTCACTTTTCAAATACAAATCAACATTCCTAGTTTGACTTTTATAATGAGTACGTCGACAACAAACACAAACATAGTTTGGTATTTCAGAGCACACTACATTAAACTTTCTACTTTCTTCTTCAAACTGATCAGTGCTAATCACTTTCTCATCTCCTTCAACATCTGTAATTGTCAAACTTTCACTTTCTATGGACTGCTCTTCTGAACCAAAATATAGCATTTCAAAATCATCACACTTTTTTTGAACATCTGATAAAGAACCATGTAAAAGAGCTGTATTTAGTTCACTTAAACATAATGCAGGACTTTTTACATAGTACAGTTTTCTTACAAACTTCCGCATTTCTGAATGGTGTACTGCTAACATCCTCAAGTGATGCAAAAAAAACTTTTACACATTTTTCTTGAAAGACAAGCCAGAGAATGCCCATGCTTATCAGTATAATTTCTTACATTACATGGATCTAGTCCTTGCAACAACTTAATCCTCTTTTTAATACTTTTCTGTGTATATTCTCATAGCAAATTTCACATCATATCAATAGATTCCTGTCGAATGCCACAAATACTGCGACAACCCCACTTATACACAGGAGCTTGTGTACGTTTCCCTTGCACTTCTTCAGCTAATAACACTTCTGCAATTTTACTAACCAATTCCTCTTTTGGAAGTGGACAACCATCCTAAACTTGGTAGCAACGACCTCCAGTATCAACTGCAAATGGTAAACTATTTTCCTGGAAGTAACTTTCCTCATTAAAAAAAGACTCACTAGTAGAAGTATGTTTCCAATGTCCACTAAAGGTTTTGCAAAAGTTGGTTCGGTTCACAAGTCTTTTTCTTCTACTTTGATTACTTGATCCAACACGTTGATCCTCTTCAAAATCACAATGAATAACTTCTGTTTTAAAGTGAAAGCGGTATCCACTATACTTTCAATACGCTGCTTCTGTTTGAATTGCAGCACTTTCTTTTTATATTTGCAGCATGTTTTCATTAAATTCTGAATCACTCTAGTTCGAAAAAGTCTCTGACAAATTTCTTGAAATTGTTTTTGTCTCCGGGTAACCGATACTGTTTCTTTATCATGTTTTCTTTTCCTGGTATTTGAAATTGAAGTCTCCTTCTCCTTACTTGAAAAATTCTTTGTTTTCTTTTGTGTGATGTTATTTTCCTTAAATGTTCGTAATATTTTTTCCAGAAATTGTCTAGTGTTTTTACCAGAAGAAACTGTTTGTGTAGTACTCTCATTTTTTTCTGATAGAAAATGTTTCCTTTTCTTCTAATATATATTTTTTTGTCTTGTCTTTTTTTCAGTTCTTCTAGGCATTTTCCCATTTTAATCCATCCAAATTATTTTCTGAAAAAAAAATAGATTCTATAATTTTTTACATCAGTTCAATATATTAAAATAATAATGTACAATTACATAAGTTCTACTGACGGCTTCCAGAGGCAGTGCTGCAACGTGATGGAGCAGGGCAGGGGATCAGTAGGATGACAGGTAGTGCCATAGAACATACAGCAAATGTTTATTTAATTATTCACGTACACCTTTACAATTTACATGTAACTGCACTACCTCGTACTTTTCACCTCTCCACCGCACCCCACCACCCCACAGCACTCCCTCTGCAACCCACCGTAGACAACTTGATAGATAGTATTTTTAAACATTGTAATCTATGTACCTAGTATGATATTATCAACCAAACGGCACACAGAAAAATTACCATTGTTAGCCTAGCAGTTTTATCTACAACTTCGCAAACTTAACACTGCACCCAAAGCTTTAAGTGGAGGGGGTCTAAGCACCGGCAGTTTATTTTTGGGGGCCTCAAAACAGATCTCTATGGAGCTCTATTTTTGGGCGTCGCAAAGGTAGTCTGTTGTTTCTTTTTTTATTGGACTGTAGTGGGACAGTGAGAGCATGCACATTGCTCACTACTGAGAAGTGGAGACATCATGCCAGGTGAGTCACGTTGTAGGAGAAAAGAAATCCTTTAAAGAGAGCCATTTTCTCTCGTGATTTCCCTTATCTTTTTGCAGAGCAGGAGCAACATCATCGTGGCGTGATTAGCAGAGAGACCACCAGACGCGCAATGCCCATTGCCCCGGACTCCCCGAGACAGCTTCCCAATCGCACACGCAGAGCCGCGCCCGAGTACTTCACAGGTCTTCAAAAGACCATTTGCTTGTAAATGAGGCTCTGTTCTTTCCTACCCCTTTTTAGAGCCCCTACATCCCCACTCTGCCTATTGCTGAAAGTATTAGCCTCCCCCGAAATTTTGCCCTCGTTGCGCCTTTGGAGGCGACCGCACACAGCCAACTTCAGTAAAACCCTGCTCTCACCTTTCACAGTGTCTTGTTGTAGTGCTGCGAAAACACACGCTTTGCCTGGCTCACTTAGGGGCATATTATCAAGAACGGCATTAAAATTATCGCAGCTTTAGCGGCAGGAAACTGTCGCTAAAGCAGCAATAATGAGCTTGATAATTTGCCCTTGTGAATTCCCATAGAAGCCCAGCTTCACACCAGAACCTGGGCTGCTATGGGAATTTACAAGGTCATATTACCAAGCCCATTATCGCCGCTTTAGTGACAGTTTCCTGCCGCTAAAGCGGCAATTATTTTCACGCTGTTCTTGATAATATGCCCCGTTATGTTTCTAAATTAACGTCTTACACCGAAAAGCTGCTTTACATTTCTTTCGCTGGATCAACCTTTGTTTAAAACACCACCAGAGAAGGGTGGTGAACTATGGTCCACAAAGAGCAACTCAAAGCTTTCTTGTTCTTTATCAGAAACATCTGTCTGTCAATAATTATCGCCAGCCTTTTTGGCCCCTTAAGAGGGTGGGTGGATGAGTATAATTTGCGGTATTTAGGATCGGGGCGGAGGGTGCACGGAAATAAGAACAGATAGTTGAATAAAGTGCAAGTGGATGGATGGTCAGATGGATGAATGGATAGCTAGATGGAAGGATGAATGGATGCATGGACCAGTACTTAGGATAGACGGGTGGGCTGATAGATGCATAGGATTGGTTCTGGGACAGATGTTGTATGGATATATGGGCGTATGACTGGATGGATGGCACAGTGCTTACCATAGGCGAGCGCGCTGATAGATGCTTAGGATAAGTGCAGGGACAGATGTATGTATGTATGTAGGTCGGAATGTATGGATGAATTGAAAGATGGTTGGATGGTGCAGTGCTTAGGATGGATGGATGCAGGGCTTTAAGTGGGCCAGGTCTGAGCACCGGCAGTTATTTTCAGGAGGCCTCGAAACGAGTCTCTATCGGGCTCTATTTTCGGCCCTCGGAAAGGTAGCCAGTTTTATTTTTATTATTTTTTATTTGACTGCAGTGAGAGCATGCACTTTGATGTGTGCATGCTCATTTTGCTCACTACTGAGAAGTGGAGATATCATGCTAGCTGAGCCAGGTTGTAGGAGGAAGGGAAATCTTGTGTTTTCTGAACGTAGGATAATTGGAGGGGATTTTCTTAAGCACACAATGCTAGTTATATTGATGTAGACCACGCCCCTACTTGGATAGCCCACACCCCTTTAACTGGTTTGCCCCACCCCTTTTAGAGCACCCCCATTTTTGTTCCCACTTAAAGCCCTGACTGCACCATAGTAACAAAGAAATGGTCCAAACTTCCATTTAAATGTACAATGCCCACAAACTTTCATAATTTGCCATCAACGCTGGCAGCCTTCTACCACAGTGCAAGAGTGTCTATCAGCACGAAAATTTGTTATCCACAGAAATGTTGTGTGATTTGCGTAGCTGTCTGCTGGAACACTCATCACCAAAAGGTATTAAAACATGCAAATTTGCAAGTAAAACATAGACCAGACCATAAAGCGGTTCATAAATGGGCCCAGTGCCACTACACCACCCTCATCCCCATTCTTGCTTAACCTTACAAAATCAAAGAAAGAGCCCCAGCAAACCTGGTAGAGCCACTATACCAATACAGGGACTTAATTTCAACAAGTGTTTGCCGGAACGCTCAGCAACAAAAGGTATTAAAACATGCAAATTTCCGGATAAAACATATACAATGCCATAGAGTGCTTTATAAATGGACCCAGTGGCACTACATCACCTTTACTAGCTACACATGTGCACGTTACAAATTTCCGTGTTATAATCAGCAACATACCCACCTCTAACACGCCCACACCTGCCCTTGCTTAACCTTATGAAATCAAACAACAAGCACCAGCAGTCCCGTTAGCGCCACTATAGCCATACATACACTTAATTTCAACAGGTGTCTGCCGGAACACTCATCAGCAAAAGGTATTGAAACCTGCAATTTTGCAAGTAAAACATACACCATACCATAAGGCGGTTCATAAATACTCCCAGTACCACTACACCACCTCCACACCCGCCCTTGCTTAACTTTACGCAATAAAACAAAGAGCCCCAGCAAACCTGGAAGCACCACTATAGCAATTCAGAGGCTTAATTTCAACAGATGTCTCCCGAGAAAACACTCATCAGCAAAACGTATTAAAACATGCAAATTTGCGGGTAAAACATATACCATGCCATAGTGCGCTTTATAAATGGTCCCAGTTTTACTACATCACCTTTAGTAGCTAGACATCTGCACGTTACTAAAGTCTGTGTTTTAATCACCAACATACCCACCTCCCCCACCCCCACCCCCACCCGTGCTTAACCGTACAAATCAAACAGAAACCCCCACCATTCCTGCTAGCGCCACTATACCCATACACGGGCTTAATTTTAACAGGTGTCTTCGAGAACGTTTATCAGCAAAAAGTATTGAAACATGCAAATTGGTGGGTAAAACATAAACCATCCCATAGCACAGTCTATAAATGGGCCCAGTGGCACTACACCACCTTTACTAGCTAGATATCTGTATGTTAATAAAGTCCTTTAAACACTCTGTAGAGTGTATAGCAGAGGATGGGGACAGTAAACAAAGTTCTAATTCCCAAACTTTTGATATACCGTCCCTTTACTGTATGCAGGGCCGGACTGGGAACCAAAACCAGCCATGACAAAGTGCTCGGCCGGCCCCCCGGGGGGTTGTGGGTGCGGCCGAGCTCTTTGCCAGGGCCGGTATTCAGCCGATTTTGTTGCAGGGCCGATTTTGCAGCTATGCTGCAAAAATGGCCATGGAACAAAAATGGCCCCCAGGGGCCCAAAACTGGCCCCCACCCATGCGGCGCACCAGCGGATTGCCCGGTGCCCGATACGGCCAGTCCGGCCTTGACTGTATGTATATTAAGGACATTAAATGGAATGAAAAAATTGACGAGTGTCTCAAAAAGGATAGTGAAGCTGAGCACCGGTAAAACCCAAACCACTTAAACACCTACGTATATTCAGCACAGGGACACAGACTGACAATTAGTATCACTTATAATCACATGTAGTTTTTTAATGTCAAGAAAGTCATACAGAAAATATACAGAACATTTTCATTTCTTTTTTATCTCTCACACATTTATAAAATATCTCTTCTAAAGAAACACTCCCCAACCACTTCTATTTCATAAAACATACAATCATTAATATGTTTACTACCATATGTTTTAGTATATCTACCTTTTTTTTATTCACTAGTCACACACTACTAAAACTATTAACTATACCCAAATGCAAAGCAGAAACTATGTTCATATTATATCTCAACCTATGATCAAATGATTCAAACTATGCGTACATATGAAAGGAACGTATCACTTTTACTATCTTCATCTCTTCTCTATGTAATCTCCAAACCCTGTAGACGGTCTCACAGTACAACAACCTACCTAGCCTTATATTCAAATCTCCCTCTCACTGTCAAAAATGGGACCACAACCTGTCCACATAACATTTCTGGGTTTGGTGTTATCGCTTTTAACTTAATAACACATACATCTCCTACCCCCCCTTCCCCACTACTTCCACAAAAAGTATAATTTGCAAACGTGGGACATTTTGTTTATCTCACCTGAATACATCAGCAAACCCAAATTAACGCTGTACCTCATTTTCAAAACCATACAGTCCTTTAAAGATGACAAACTACACTTCTTCTTTGTGAAAAATATATAAAGTACTTATTTAACAACAGGTCAAACTTTATGTATATTTTATAACCAATATGAAACACTACACTTTACTAACAGTATATTATTTTGAAATAAAAAATACTTTCACACTTAAAAATATCACCTCAAATACTTAATCACTACTACAGAACACATAACACACCTTGTTCATTTCTACCTCACCTTTGTAGTTGGTATGCAGATTTCAAATGTCACACATGCATGCGATTCTTTCTTTGTGTATAAACAATGGGGTGACCCTGTGTCCCTCAGAACCTGGGTAGGATTATTATAGGAAAACAATGGTTCTGTCGGGTATGGGTAAAACAATCGCTTTGTTGAAAGAATAAATCAAGAAAAAAAATGGAGAATCAATCAAGTTGACCACACAATCTCAAAGTACAAATCAAGATCAGGCTTGTTTTGAAAGATGTAATGTCATTCTTTATCTATAAATTGCATCATTTATATGAAGAAGCACAAATGACATTGGAAATGCAGGATTACCAAGGTAGTAGACTGTAAAGTGAGTCAGTGAATTTGTGACAAGGTGACATAAGTGACCAAATTGTGCATAATATATACAGTGAACGAATGCAGAAAAGACTTTTTATGTACACAATATACAAAAGGAGGGCCAGTATCGAGGGCAAACAATGACACTGTTTCATGGATAAATCAAAAGTTGTATGAAAAACAGGTCTCGCACTGGTCCTAACAATTTTCGTCGACGTTTCAACCCAATATAAGCGACTTTAAATCGTCATGCAGGGTCTTCATCAGGACTTTAAAATAAACGATGGCAACCTGCAAGAGCAAGTAAAGTGCGTGTAAAAAATATGTTGTGATTATTTAATTGTGTGATCCCGAATGGTAAGGGCCATCACTCACCTAGCCAGTGATCTAGGATGGCCTGGCAGACAAACGTTCGTGCGTAGGGAAACAGAGCGCCTCATCAAATGTGGTCTCTGTAATTCAAAGTAAAAACGCGTGTTTCCGTCAGTAAACAACATAAGGTCTGCGCCTATTCATTTGTGAGGCTAAGAATAATGGTTAAAAATAATGGCCTCTAGGTAGACTGGTTCAAACAATTAAGCGATTCAATCATCCGTTTGCGGAAGTTGTGAGGCTAAGAATGATGGTTAAAAGTAATGGCCTCTATGTGGACTGGTTAAAAAAATAAGCGATTTAATCATCCGATTAAGGAAGAGGAAAACAACTTCAGTGCTGAAAGAGGCGCTCACCTTAGACGGCGTGGTTCAATTAAATGAGGCTGACTCCGGTCAATAAATCACGTCGGAACCGATCAAAGTTCTACTTCCTATTTTAAACTGGGAGGATAAAAATTCAATCAGGATTGTTCACGACCGGGCAAGGCCGGGGGCACTGGTTATGGGGATGATGTCTTACTTGGGAAGAAAAGCGGTAACGATTCACACTGCAGCACCTCCTGTCTCAATCGGGAGAAGCCGCAACTGACAGGCAGGCTGCTACATGAAGGAGAGCCGGGCTGTCCTGTCTGACGTCGGCATGGTGACGTATCAGGGGCGTTGCCTAGCAACCAAGATCGCATCAGGGAATTACGGCAGCTGGGGCGAGGCGCGCGCTACGCTGACGTAGACTGACAAAAAGTTTCAATCAGAATAATTACTAGGCGAATGAACCGATCGTGTGTAACTAGCATGAAAGTTAAAAAAAATGAACAGATCCTGTGTTACAGAGATAGTGATGTGGAAATGTGTAGTCTTGCGGGCTACATTCTCGTTATCGGAAATCAGCAGAGTGATGTGTCACGAGGGTTGCGGGGCAACCACGGTCGCATCCGTAAGCCGAGGCAGCTGAGGCAGAGCGCGCGCTATACTGACGTTTACCGACAGTGTGTCCAACAACAGGGTTAGCAAAATAGCGGGTTGCTCTTTCCCGTGGTCGGTGAGGCAAATGGAGGTAAAGCGGTATGCCGAAGGTGTTTGGCAACTTAGATCATACGTAGCCAAAGCACCAAATCTGTGCAGAAGTATGTATGCATCGTGATGAAATTGGTACAGGATTACAAACACATAAGTTATTATATAAAACACATGTGCCTAATAGGACAGTTTTTAGGAAAAAACCAGTATGAAGACACAAATCGAGCACAATTTAAACACAATTTGAGATCTGTCATTAGGGT
The DNA here is from genome assembly GCF_964204655.1 of Triturus cristatus. Lineage (NCBI taxonomy): Eukaryota > Metazoa > Chordata > Amphibia > Caudata > Salamandridae > Triturus > Triturus cristatus. Next base: position 963,404,544 of record NC_140585.1, on the reverse strand, counting down.
TCCATGTGCGAGTGCCAGTAAATCACAAGATAAGGCACAAAATGAAGATATGAACAACACATATATACACAATGCAGATGAGCCTAAGGTTGTGCGACATGGGGTGTATGGAGAAGTGTCATAGTTGCCCCATCTCCCTGGATGTTTCCTCGAGGCTGTTAAGCCCTTGCTGGACAGTATTAAGGAAATGAATCCATCTACACTCTTTTCTCTTCAGATTCACAGCTATTGATCCCCCTCTTGGCGCAAGACTGACCTTCTCTAGCACCCACCATTTCAATTCTTCAGGTAGATGGCTTAGTGCCAGAAAATGATCCACCATGGGGGCCCCTTGTGTTCTACATCTGATACGGCTCATGTGTTGTAGTATCCTTACTTTTATTTTTTGTGTTGTTTGTCCCACATATAAGAGATCACAAGGACATCTTATCACGTATATTAAATTGGAGCTGTTGCAATTCGTGAAAGTTGATGAGTTATAAGTTCTGTCATTATGGGTGAAGGAAGAGCCCTCTAATGACAACGGACAGGCTTTGCATTGGCCACACTTGTAATGGCCCACGATGGAAGGTAGCCCCAGCTGTTCTCTGAGACCACGTGTTTTTGGTGGTTCGAGGTAAGCCTTAACAACACTGTCTTTTACATTCTTGGCCCGTTTGAACGCGAAGATAGGTTCCTCGATGGTCGGGAGTTCACTGGCAACAAGATTCCAGTACTTCTTGATGATTTTCTTCATCCCATTGCTCTTCGTGTTGAAGGATGTGACACATACAATGTTTTCACTCTTGGATCTCTTTTCTTTGACCTGTAAGAGTTCATCTCTCGGACAATACCATGCGCGTTTGCGTGCGCGTTTCAAGAGACCCGATGGGTATCCACGTTCCTTTAAATGAGCGGTAAGGATCTCAGTTTCCTTAAAGAAATCAGCTCTGCGTGTACAGTTCCTCCTCAGTCTAAGGTATTGGCCATAGGGAAGGTTATCTCTTAGGCTGCGCGGATGGTGAGAGTCATACTTCAGGAGGGTGTTCCGTTCCGTTGGTTTACGATAGAGGTCACAAATTAGTTGTCCATCATCCACTTCAAAGGTAAGATCCAGGAAATCGATGGTATTGTTATCATTTGACATGGTGAACTGGATATCGTTGGATCTGGCATTTAGCCAGCTGTAAAACTGATTGAGTTCGTCCTTAGTACCCCACCAGATCATTATAACGTCATCTATATAGCGTTTCCAGATGGTAATGTTGTCAATGAACGGATTCTGGTGGTTATATAGATGTTCCTCCTCACACGCATCCATGAAGATATTGGCCAGGCTCGGCGCGTAGGTAGCCCCCATCGCCACGCCTTTACATTGATAGTAAAACTGCTTCATGAAAATAAAATAATTATGTCTCATGGCAATTTCCAGCAGGCCCAGCAGAAAGTCGGTAGGTATCCAGTGCGGTCTCATTCTTTTGTCAAGGATTTCTTTGATAACTTCAAGGCCCCTCGTCTGGGGAATGGAGGTATAAAGCGAGGAAACGTCTAGCGTGACCAGCAGTTGGGTTTGCGTATCAAATGGTTGTCCCTCCAACAATTGGATGATATGCATCGTGTCACGAACATATGATTTAGTCTGTGGTATCCATGGCTGTAAGAAGTGGTCTACGAATTGGTTAAGCGGTTCAAGTATGGAACCGCATCCTGAGACAATTGGTCTGCCGGGAGGCTTGTCAAGGCGTTTGTGGATCTTAGGAAGGGTATATATGGTCGGAATCCTGGCCTCACGTTTGTTCAGGAAATCACATTCAGATTGACTGAGGAAGCCTTGTGATACTCCATCCGTCGTAATCCTCTCGATCAACGATTTGATTTCAGATGTGGGGTCTCTAGGTACCAGGCGATAACTGTCTCTGCATGCCAATTGGAGCTCTATTTCCGCAACATAGTCTTGTGTGTTCTGAAGAACTACTGCTCCCCCCTTATCGGCGGCTTTTATTACAATGTCCTCATTAGTTCCCAAAGTGGAGAGAGCCAGTTTTTCAGGTTTACTGATGTTATATCTGATGTATTCCTTTTTCCGGAGTAGATCCATAATCTCCTCAAGTACAATCTTTTCGTAAGCGAGTATTTTTTCGCTCATCATATATGCACTTGGTGTGAATGTTGAGATAGGTCGGAAAGGTGTTGCTGTGGTGGCTGGGACATAGATGTTTTTTGAAAAATAATATTTCAACCGGATTTTTCTGAAGAAACGTTGCAATTCAACCTTGACATTGAATGAGTCAGGAACAGCCGTGGGTACAAATGATAACCCTTTGGATAAGACCATCTTTTCTTCATTTGTTAATGCATAATCAGAGAGATTGATTATGGGATCTAAAGAGTCGGGGGGCATAGAGTCAGTGTTAACTTCGGTCAAAGCCAGGTTGATATTGGCTTGATGCAATGGAACTTGCTGGGAAATGTCAATTACAGTGGCAATAGTGGACGGTTGCTCTAACCGTGCAGTTGATATCGGTATCTCAACAGGATGGTCCGATGTGATCCTATTCATGACTGTTGCTCGAGAGTTTTGATCAGCCATTGGAGTTGAAGTGTCACGCTGTGAGGGTGCTGACAGCATCACAGGAGGTGATGCAAAATTGGCGATTATATCATCAGAATGTGAATTCACCAACGATATGTTTGTCTGCGGGTCGAGATCTCCCCATGGGGTTCCGGCTGGAAGAACCGGACTCGCGAGTTGGTGCGCCGGCTGTTCCCTCCTCTTCGGTTGTTCCATCCTCTTGAGCGGCCCCAGAACTGATCCTGGCCTCCACCCCTGTTTGATTGTCGCGGGCCCTCCCCTAAAAAATGGGACAATTGGTTAACCTGGTGGCTGGTGGAAGGTCTATCCAGATCCGAGTCTGAACCACTGCCAACTGTGGAGTCAGAGAAGGTCTTAAATCGTCTAGGGCCTTGTTTGCTTTTATTGGAAAAGAAACCTTGACTATCCTGTTGATAGTAATCCTCTGCCAAATAAGGATAAGTGGATTTCTTATCGTAATTTCTAATATCCTTAGACAGCTTATCCAGCTTTTTATTCAAAGTTGTCGTATTAAACTCCACTAAAGTTTTCTCGGCCCTTTCCAGAGCCTCCTTGGCATTTGTTAGAGCGCTGTCCCCCAAGATTTCTCTTTTAAGTTCCGTAATCTCCTGTGTAAGTTTTTTCACGTATTCAATAGCAGTCTCTATTCCAAGCACCATCCAGTGCCTGGAACAATTATTTGCCACAAAACTGAATCCTTCCCTGAATTTAGGTACGTCTATGAATATTGCTGGTTCATTGCGAACCTGTAAACCCTTGGGAATTATGTTAGATTCAAGATATTTGGTCAATACATGGCCATGTAGTCTGGAGCGTACTAATTTCTTTTCCAACCGCTCTAGTCTAGCCAATTTCTCATTAAGGCCCACATCAACCGATAGTCTGTCTGGGCCTAAAAGGAAGCCAGCGCTCCCTTGTTCTTTTATTAGGTTGGCTATATACTCCTCAGTGTAGGACAATGTCTCTTTTTCAGACATAATACAATAACAGATAATGTTCAAGCACAGGATTCAATTTTTAAACTATTTTTGGCACATTCATGAAAGACAAACAAATGAGAGAGCAATACCCTCGCAGATCAGCATCTGCACGTATAGTGTATAAACAATGGGGTGACCCTGTGTCCCTCAGAACCTGGGTAGGATTATTATAGGAAAACAATGGTTCTGTCGGGTATGGGTAAAACAATCGCTTTGTTGAAAGAATAAATCAAGAAAAAAAATGGAGAATCAATCAAGTTGACCACACAATCTCAAAGTACAAATCAAGATCAGGCTTGTTTTGAAAGATGTAATGTCATTCTTTATCTATAAATTGCATCATTTATATGAAGAAGCACAAATGACATTGGAAATGCAGGATTACCAAGGTAGTAGACTGTAAAGTGAGTCAGTGAATTTGTGACAAGGTGACATAAGTGACCAAATTGTGCATAATATATACAGTGAACGAATGCAGAAAAGACTTTTTATGTACACAATATACAAAAGGAGGGCCAGTATCGAGGGCAAACAATGACACTGTTTCATGGATAAATCAAAAGTTGTATGAAAAACAGGTCTCGGACTGGTCCTAACAATTTTCGTCGACGTTTCAACCCAATATAAGCGACTTTAAATCGTCATGCAGGGTCTTCATCAGGACATTAAAATAAACGATGGCAACCTGCAAGAGCAAGTAAAGTGCGTGTCAAAAATATGTTGCGATTATTTAATTGTGTGATCCCGAATGGTAAGGGCCATCACTCACCTAGCCAGTGATCTAGGATGGCCTGGCAGACAAACGTTCGTGCGTAGGGAAACAGAGCGCCTCATCAAATGTGGTCTCTGTAATTCAAAGTAAAAACGCGTGTTTCCGTCAGTAAACAACATAAGGTCTGCGCCTATTCATTTGTGAGGCTAAGAATAATGGTTAAAAATAATGGCCTCTAGGTAGACTGGTTCAAACAATTAAGCGATTTAATCATCCGATTAAGGAAGAGGAAAACAACTTCAGTGCTGAAAGAGGCGCTCACCTTAGACGGCGTGGTTCAATTAAATGAGGCTGACTCCGGTCAATAAATCACGTCGGAACCGATCAAAGTTCTACTTCCTATTTTAAACTGGGAGGATAAAAATTCATGTCCTTGTGATCTCTTATATGTGGGACAAACAACACAAAAAATAAAAGTAAGGATACTACAACACATGAGCCGTATCAGATGTAGAACACAAGGGGCCCCCATGGTGGATCATTTTCTGGCACTAAGCCATCTACCTGAAGAATTGAAATGGTGGGTGCTAGAGAAGGTCAGTCTTGCGCCAAGAGGGGGATCAATAGCTGTGAATCTGAAGAGAAAAGAGTGTAGATGGATTCATTTCCTTAATACTGTCCAGCAAGGGCTTAACAGCCTCGAGGAAACATCCAGGGAGATGGGGCAACTATGACACTTCTCCATGCACCCCATGTCGCACAACCTTAGGCTCATCTGCATTGTGTATATATTTAATTGTGTGATCCCGAATGGTAAGGGCCATCACTCACCTAGCCAGTGATCTAGGATGGCCTGGCAGACAAACGTTCGTGCGTAGGGAAACAGAGCGCCTCATCAAATGTGGTCTCTGTAATTCAAAGTAAAAACGCGTGTTTCCGTCAGTAAACAACATAAGGTCTGCGCCTATTCATTTGTGAGGCTAAGAATAATGGTTAAAAATAATGGCCTCTAGGTAGACTGGTTCAAACTATTAAGCGATTCAATCATCCGTTTGCGGAAGTTGTGAGGCTAAGAATGATGGTTAAAAGTAATGGCCTCTATGTGGACTGGTTCAAAAAATAAGCGATTTAATCATCCGATTAAGGAAGAGGAAAACAACTTCAGTGCTGAAAGAGGCGCTCACCTTAGACGGCGTGGTTCAATTAAATGAGGCTGACTCCGGTCAATAAATCACGTCGGAACCGATCAAAGTTCTACTTCCTATTTTAAACTGGGAGGATAAAAATTCAATCAGGATTGTTCACGACCGGGCAAGGCCGGGGGCACTGGTTATGGGGATGATGTCTTACTTGGGAAGAAAAGCGGTAACGATTCACGCTGCAGCACCTCCTGTCTCAATCGGGAGAAGCCGCAACTGACAGGCAGGCTGCTACATGAAGGAGAGCCGGGCTGTCCTGCCTGACGTCGGCATGGTGACGTATCAGGGGCGTTGCCTAGCAACCAAGATCGCATCAGGGAATTACGGCAGCTGGGGCGAGGCGCGCGCTACGCTGACGTAGACTGACAAAAAGTGTCAATCAGAATAATTACTAGGCGAATGAACCGATCGTGTGTAACTAGCATGAAAGTTTAAAAAAATGAACAGATCCTGTGTTACAGAGATAGTGATGTGGAAATGTGTAGTCTTGCGGGCTACATTCTCGTTATCGGAAATCAGCAGAGTGATGTGTCACGAGGGTTGCGGGGCAACCACGGTCGCATCCGTAAGCCGAGGCAGCTGAGGCAGAGCGCGCGCTATACTGACGTTTACCGACAGTGTGTCCAACAACAGGGTTAGCAAAATAGCGGGTTGCTCTTTCCCGTGGTCGGTGAGGCAAATGGAGGTAAAGCGGTATGCCGAAGGTGTTTGGCAACTTAGATCATACGTAGCCAAAGCACCAAATCTGTGCAGAAGTATGTATGCATCGTGATGAAATTGGTACAGGATTACAAACACATAAGTTATTATATAAAACACATGTGCCTAATAGGACAGTTTTTAGGAAAAAACCAGTATGAAGACACAAATCGAGCACAATTTAAACACAATTTGAGATCTGTCATTAGGGTTCCATGTGCGAGTGCCAGTAAATCACAAGATAAGGCACAAAATGAAGATATGAACAACACATATATACACAATGCAGATGAGCCTAAGGTTGTGCGACATGGGGTGCATGGAGAAGTGTCATAGTTGCCCCATCTCCCTGGATGTTTCCTCGAGGCTGTTAAGCCCTTGCTGGACAGTATTAAGGAAATGAATCCATCTACACTCTTTTCTCTTCAGATTCACAGCTATTGATCCCCCTCTTGGCGCAAGACTGACCTTCTCTAGCACCCACCATTTCAATTCTTCAGGTAGATGGCTTAGTGCCAGAAAATGATCCACCATGGGGGCCCCTTGTGTTCTACATCTGATACGGCTCATGTGTTGTAGTATCCTTACTTTTATTTTTTGTGTTGTTTGTCCCACATATAAGAGATCACAAGGACATGAATTTTTATCCTCCCAGTTTAAAATAGGAAGTAGAACTTTGATCGGTTCCGACGTGATTTATTGACCGGAGTCAGCCTCATTTAATTGAACCACGCCGTCTAAGGTGAGCGCCTCTTTCAGCACTGAAGTTGTTTTCCTCTTCCTTAATCGGATGATTAAATCGCTTAATTGTTTGAACCAGTCTACCTAGAGGCCATTATTTTTAACCATTATTCTTAGCCTCACAAATGAATAGGCGCAGACCTTATGTTGTTTACTGACGGAAACACGCGTTTTTACTTTGAATTACAGAGACCACATTTGATGAGGCGCTCTGTTTCCCTACGCACGAACGTTTGTCTGCCAGGCCATCCTAGATCACTGGCTAGGTGAGTGATGGCCCTTACCATTCGGGATCACACAATTAAATAATCGCAACATATTTTTGACACGCACTTTACTTGCTCTTGCAGGTTGCCATCGTTTATTTTAATGTCCTGATGAAGACCCTGCATGACGATTTAAAGTCGCTTATATTGGGTTGAAACGTCGACGAAAATTGTTAGGACCAGTGCGAGACCTGTTTTTCATACAACTTTTGATTTATCCATGAAACAGTGTCATTGTTTGCCCTCGATACTGGCCCTCCTTTTGTATATTGTGTACATAAAAAGTCTTTTCTGCATTCGTTCACTGTATATATTATGCACAATTTGGTCACTTATGTCACCTTGTCACAAATTCACTGACTCACTTTACAGTCTACTACCTTGGTAATCCTGCATTTCCAATGTCATTTGTGCTTCTTCATATAAATGATGCAATTTATAGATAAAGAATGACATTACATCTTTCAAAACAAGCCTGATCTTGATTTGTACTTTGAGATTGTGTGGTCAACTTGATTGATTCTCCATTTTTTTTCTTGATTTATTCTTTCAACAAAGCGATTGTTTTACCCATACCCGACAGAACCATTGTTTTCCTATAATAATCCTACCCAGGTTCTGAGGGACACAGGGTCACCCCATTGTTTATACACTATACGTGCAGATGCTGATCTGCGAGGGTATTGCTCTCTCATTTGTTTGTCTTTCATGAATGTGCCAAAAATAGTTTAAAAATTGAATCCTGTGCTTGAACATTATCTGTTATTGTATTATGTCTGAAAAAGAGACATTGTCCTACACTGAGGAGTATATAGCCAACCTAATAAAAGAACAAGGGAGCGCTGGCTTCCTTTTAGGCCCAGACAGACTATCGGTTGATGTGGGCCTTAATGAGAAATTGGCTAGACTAGAGCGGTTGGAAAAGAAATTAGTACGCTCCAGACTACATGGCCATGTATTGACCAAATATCTTGAATCTAACATAATTCCCAAGGGTTTACAGGTTCGCAATGAACCAGCAATATTCATAGACGTACCTAAATTCAGGGAAGGATTCAGTTTTGTGGCAAATAATTGTTCCAGGCACTGGATGGTGCTTGGAATAGAGACTGCTATTGAATACGTGAAAAAACTTACACAGGAGATTACGGAACTTAAAAGAGAAATCTTGGGGGACAGCGCTCTAACAAATGCCAAGGAGGCTCTGGAAAGGGCCGAGAAAACTTTAGTGGAGTTTAACACGACAACTTTGAATAAAAAGCTGGATAAGCTGTCTAAGGATATTAGAAATTACGATAAGAAATCCACTTATCCTTATTTGGCAGAGGATTACTATCAACAGGATAGTCAAGGTTTCTTTTCCAATAAAAGCAAACAAGGCCCTAGACGATTTAAGACCTTCTCTGACTCCACAGTTGGCAGTGGTTCAGACTCGGATCTGGATAGACCTTCCACCAGCCACCAGGATAACCAATTGTCCCATTTTTTAGGGGAGGGCCCGCGACAATCAAACAGGGGTGGAGGCCAGGATCAGTTCTGGGGCCGCTCAAGAGGATGGAACAACCGAAGAGGAGGGAACAGCCGGCGCACCAACTCGCGAGTCCGGTTCTTCCAGCCGGAACCCCATGGGGAGATCTCGACCCGCAGACAAACATATCGTTGGTGAATTCACATTCTGATGATATAATCGCCAATTTTGCATCACCTCCTGTGATGCTGTCAGCACCCTCACAGCGTGACACTTCAACTCCAATGGCTGATCAAAACTCTCGAGCTACAGTCATGAATAGGATCACATCGGACCATCCTGTTGAGATACCGATATCAACTGCACGGTTAGAGCAACCGTCCACTATTGCCACTGTAATTGACATTTCCCAGCAAGTTCCATTGCATCAAGCCAATATCAACCTGGCTTTGACCGAAGTTAACACTGACTCTATGCCCCCCGACTCTTTAGATCCCATAATCAATCTCTCTGATTATGCATTAACAAATGAAGAAAAGATGGTCTTATCCAAAGGGTTATCATTTGTACCCACGGCTGTTCCTGACTCATTCAATGTCAAGGTTGAATTGCAACGTTTCTTCAGAAAAATCCGGTTGAAATATTATTTTTCAAAAAACATCTATGTCCCAGCCACCACAGCAACACCTTTCCGACCTATCTCAACATTCACACCAAGTGCATATATGATGAGCGAAAAAATACTCGCTTACGAAAAGATTGTACTTGAGGAGATTATGGATCTACTCCGGAAAAAGGAATACATCAGATATAACATCAGTAAACCTGAAAAACTGGCTCTCTCCACTTTGGGAACTAATGAGGACATTGTAATAAAAGCCGCCGATAAGGGGGGAGCAGTAGTTCTTCAGAACACACAAGACTATGTTGCGGAAATAGAGCTCCAATTGGCATGCAGAGACAGTTATCGCCTGGTACCTAGAGACCCCACATCTGAAATCAAATCGTTGATCGAGAGGATTACGACGGATGGAGTATCACAAGGCTTCCTCAGTCAATCTGAATGTGATTTCCTGAACAAACGTGAGGCCAGGATTCCGACCATATATACCCTTCCTAAGATCCACAAACGCCTTGACAAGCCTCCCGGCAGACCAATTGTCTCAGGATGCGGTTCCATACTTGAACCGCTTAACCAATTCGTAGACCACTTCTTACAGCCATGGATACCACAGACTAAATCATATGTTCGTGACACGATGCATATCATCCAATTGTTGGAGGGACAACCATTTGATACGCAAACCCAACTGCTGGTCACGCTAGACGTTTCCTCGCTTTATACCTCCATTCCCCAGACGAGGGCCCTTGAAGTTATCAAAGAAATCCTTGACAAAAGAATGAGACCGCACTGGATACCTACCGACTTTCTGCTGGGCCTGCTGGAAATTGCCATGAGACATAATTATTTTATTTTCATGAAGCAGTTTTACTATCAATGTAAAGGCGTGGCGATGGGGGCTACCTACGCGCCGAGCCTGGCCAATATCTTCATGGATGCGTATGAGGAGGAACATCTATATAACCACCAGAATCCGTTCATTGACAACATTACCGTCTGGAAACGCTATATAGATGACGTTATAATGATCTGGTCGGGTACTAAGGACGAACTCAATCAGTTTTACAGCTGGCTAAATGCCAGATCCAACGATATCCAGTTCACCATGTCAAATGATAACAATACCATCGATTTCCTGGATCTTACCTTTGAAGTGGATGATGGACAACTAATTTGTCACCTCTATCGTAAACCAACGGAACGGAACACCCTCCTGAAGTATGACTCTCACCATCCGCGCAGCCTAAGAGATAACCTTCCCTATGGCCAATACCTTAGACTGAGGAGGAACTGTACACGCAGAGCTGATTTCTTTAAAGAAACTGAGATCCTTACCGCTCGTTTAAAGGAACGTGGATACCCATCGGGTCTCTTGAAACGCGCACGCAAACGCGCATGGTATTGTCCGAGAGATGAACTCTTACAGGTCAAAGAAAAGAAATCCAAGAGTGAAAACATTGTATGTGTCACATCCTTCAACACGAAGAGCAATGGGATGAAGAAAATCATCAAGAAGTACTGGAATCTTGTTGCCAGTGAACTCCCGACCATCGAGGAACCTATCTTCGCGTTCAAACGGGCCAAGAATGTAAAAGACAGTGTTGTTAAGGCTTACCTCGAACCACCAAAAACACGTGGTCTCAGAGAACAGCTGGGGCTACCTTCCATCGTGGGCCATTACAAGTGTGGCCAATGCAAAGCCTGTCCGTTGTCATTAGAGGGCTCTTCCTTCACCCATAATGACAGAACTTATAACTCATCAACTTTCACGAATTGCAACAGCTCCAATTTAATATACGTGATAAGATGTCCTTGTGATCTCTTATATGTGGGACAAACAACACAAAAAATAAAAGTAAGGATACTACAACACATGAGCCGTATCAGATGTAGAACACAAGGGGCCCCCATGGTGGATCATTTTCTGGCACTAAGCCATCTACCTGAAGAATTGAAATGGTGGGTGCTAGAGAAGGTCAGTCGTGCGCCAAGAGGGGGATCAATAGCTGTGAATCTGAAGAGAAAAGAGTGTAGATGGATTCATTTCCTTAATACTGTCCAGCAAGGGCTTAACAGCCTCGAGGAAACATCCAGGGAGATGGGGCAACTATGACACTTCTCCATGCACCCCATGTCGCACAACCTTAGGCTCATCTGCATTGTGTATATATGTGTTGTTCATATCTTCATTTTGTGCCTTATCTTGTGATTTACTGGCACTCGCACATGGAACCCTAATGACAGATCTCAAATTGTGTTTAAATTGTGCTCGATTTGTGTCTTCATACTGGTTTTTTCCTAAAAACTGTCCTATTAGGCACATGTGTTTTATATAGTAACTTATGTGTTTGTAATCCTGTACCAATTTCATCACGATGCATACATACTTCTGCACAGATTTGGTGCTTTGGCTACGTATGATCTAAGTTGCCAAACACCTTCGGCATACCGCTTTACCTCCATTTGCCTCACCGACCACGGGAAAGAGCAACCCGCTATTTTGCTAACCCTGTTGTTGGACACACTGTCGGTAAACGTCAGTATAGCGCGCGCTCTGCCTCAGCTGCCTCGGCTTACGGATGCGACCGTGGTTGCCCCGCAACCCTCGTGACACATCACTCTGCTGATTTCCGATAACGAGAATGTAGCCCGCAAGACTACACATTTCCACATCACTATCTCTGTAACACAGGATCTGTTCATTTTTTTAACTTTCATGCTAGTTACACACGATCGGTTCATTCGCCTAGTAATTATTCTGATTGACACTTTTTGTCAGTCTACGTCAGCGTAGCGCGCGCCTCGCCCCAGCTGCCGTAATTCCCTGATGCGATCTTGGTTGCTAGGCAACGCCCATGATACGTCACCATGCCGACGTCAGACAGGACAGCCCGGCTCTCCTTCATGTAGCAGCCTGCCTGTCAGTTGCGGCTTCTCCCGATTGAGACAGGAGGTGCTGCAGCGTGAATCGTTACCGCTTTTCTTCCCAAGTAAGACATCATCCCCATAACCAGTGCCCCCGGCCTTGCCCGGTCGTGAACAATCCTGATTGAATTTTTATCCTCCCAGTTTAAAATAGGAAGTAGAACTTTGATCGGTTCCGACGTGATTTATTGACCGGAGTCAGCCTCATTTAATTGAACCACGCCGTCTAAGGTGAGCGCCTCTTTCAGCACTGAAGTTGTTTTCCTCTTCCTTAATCGGATGATTAAATCGCTTATTTTTTGAACCAGTCCACATAGAGGCCATTACTTTTAACCATCATTCTTAGCCTCACAACTTCCGCAAACGGATGATTGAATCGCTTAATTGTTTGAACCAGTCTACCTAGAGGCCATTATTTTTAACCATTATTCTTAGCCTCACAAATGAATAGGCGCAGACCTTATGTTGTTTACTGACGGAAACACGCGTTTTTACTTTGAATTACAGAGACCACATTTGATGAGGCGCTCTGTTTCCCTACGCACGAACGTTTGTCTGCCAGGCCATCCTAGATCACTGGCTAGGTGAGTGATGGCCCTTACCATTCGGGATCACACAATTAAATAATCGCAACATATTTTTGACACGCACTTTACTTGCTCTTGCAGGTTGCCATCGTTTATTTTAATGTCCTGATAAAGACCCTGCATGACGATTTAAAGTCGCTTATATTGGGTTGAAACGTCGACGAAAATTGTTAGGACCAGTGCGAGACCTGTTTTTCATACAACTTTTGATTTATCCATGAAACAGTGTCATTGTTTGCCCTCGATACTGGCCCTCCTTTTGTATATTGTGTACATAAAAAGTCTTTTCTGCATTCGTTCACTGTATATATTGGTCACTTATGTCACCTTGTCACAAATTCACTGACTCACTTTACAGTCTACTACCTTGGTAATCCTGCATTTTCAATGTCATTTGTGCTTCTTCATATAAATGATGCAATTTATAGATAAAGAATGACATTACATCTTTCAAAACAAGCCTGATCTTGATTTGTACTTTGAGATTGTGTGGTCAACTTGATTGATTCTCCATTTTTTTTCTTGATTTATTCTTTCAACAAAGCGATTGTTTTACCCATATGCGATTCTTTCTTTGTCACACAGTACATGTAATGCACCGCTTTCATCAAGAATGGAACCAGTAATGGCACAATTTCTCTGTCGCTCCACATATAAATACATGTAAAGAACAAATCAGAATACTTCATTCCTTCATCGACATTCCAAAACTTATCTCCATTGGTTATTTTTGAATTTTCCATCTAAAAAGCTACTTAATATTCCACACCACATACAGGTCAGAAGTTCAACCTATTTTATCATCACACTTTATGGAACATTCTAGGACACCTGCAGGTTAAAAGTTCATGATTTTTTTAAACGTAAAATTTTTTTTTTCAGCATATTCTCGAACATTTAACAGCACCTGGGGGTTAAAAGTTCACCATTGTTTTAAGTTCCAAATGTACCTTCCAAATGCAAGTAGCACGTCTGGTTGAGCTGAGCACATTTCATTCTATCGTATGGACTCCACATTTAGACTGCTCTTAATTAATCAATGACAAACATGCTTTTTCATGCAACTAATATGCACCCTAGTTTTTAGTACTCAATGCTTCTTATCTTCCAATCAATTATCGTTTTCTGTGGAAAGAAAAGATTTTTCCCCATCTTTAAACATATCTCTTACTCTACGAAGGAACTGCATTAGCTACAGACATCTTTCCATACCTTCCAGCCATACCTTCATAATGCTAGTGAGGATCGTAGGACATAGCTATGTTTTCCGGTGCAAGAGGCATGCAGAACAGAGACGTATTGACTTAGACCTAGGTTTACAAAATGTGGACATTAAATGGTTTGCACAGAGAGGATTGAAGTGGCACCAATTGTTACCTTTGGTTAAAACCTGTTTGCATCTCCAACATCCTGACCTCATGATTGTGCATTGTGGTGGAAACGACCTAGGCACATTGACTGGGGTAGTTTCGAAATGCTAATGAAGGATACCTTTCGACAATTGATGTTGCTTTTGCCTCAAACTGTCTTTGTATATTCCAATATATATCAAAGACAGAAGTGGAAATGGTCAAACCAATTTTGTCCTCAGATTGAAAAATCTAGGAAGAATGTCAACAAACCTGTGTGTGCATACCTCAGAGACCATAGAATGGGGTCGATCTACAACAACAACATACGTTTTGATATGGCTGATATCTACAGAAGTGATGGAGTACATTTCACAGATCAGGGAAATAGAGATTTTCTGAATAACCTGAAGCTGTGCATCCGCACTTATATGTAGCTCCAACTAATAAACAAAAGGGCTCTTTTTAGACCCGCCTTATGACTGACCACTTAGGCCCGCTATTTTAGGGCCAGGTAACGGCAACTACTGCACCCTCGCCAAAATGTATTCTCCACACAGCTGTGGCGCAGCGGCCACACCATCTGACTTCGGAGCACAGAGCTCTCCCTTTGATCATCGACTCTATCGACAGCTCAGGATAGCACCATGTGACTCTGAGCAAAAGCTCACTTAATTTACACGCCGGCCCCCAGCGCCTCCAGACGCGTACGAGTGAGTAGTTTGCACTTTACAAATACCGCATTGATTGGAAACGGCAGAATTGAACTTCACACTTCCTCTGTAGCACCCCCAATCACCCTACAGACGTCACACTGTTTAAAACAAAACTTCCTCCTAGTACATATGCACACATGCTAATGCTAACACTACTTAGACAGGTGTGCCGCAGCGGCCAGAAAACATGAGTTCAGAGCACAGGCCTCACGGTTTAATCCCCTGCTCCGGCAGCAGCTCAGCTCAGCACCATGTGACTGGGCAATAGCTCACTTAATAACTCACATAATTTCCACGCCATCCTGCAGGGCCTTCAAACCAATAGCGGTGAGTAGTTTGCGCTTTACAAACACTGTATTTATTTACCTTCGCACTCACAGTATAACACCACCTAAGCACCATATACAAATTGCCGCGTTCCAAACAAAACTTCCTCCTACTACGCATAAAATATTACTGACACTACTTGGACAGATGTGGCACAGCACCCAGAGCACATGACTTCACAGCATAGGACACACAGTTTGGGCTCATGGTTTCATCTCCGAGTCCAGCAGCAGCTCAATTTAGCAGCATAACTCTCTAGGCAATACCTCACTTAATTTCCGTACCCCGCACTTTCAGAACGGTAGCAGTCAGTAGTTCAGCGCCTTTATCCCTGAGTCCGGTAGCAGCTCAGCTTATGCCCCCAGTGCCATCAGACCGGTATGAGTGCATAGTTTGCACTTTCCAAATTCCAAATTGATTTGATACGCGCAAATGTACCTTCGCACTCACTGTATAACACCCCCTAAACACCATACACAACTTACAATATTCAAAACAAAAGTTCCTCCGAGTAGGTATAACTACATAATGACGCTTCTTGCACTGATTTGGGACAGCGGCCAGAGCACATGACTTCACAGCATAGGACACACAGTTTGGACTCACGCTTTCATCCCCGAGTCCGGCAGCAGCTAAGCTTAGCAACATGAGACTATAGACAATACCTCACATATTTTCCGTACCCCAGCACTTTCAGACCAGAAGGGGTCAGTAGTTCGTCCTAGTAGGTATAAACACATGCTGACAATACTTCCACAGGTGTGGTGCAACTGAGAGGGCACCTGACTTCACAACATAAGACACACAGTTTGGGCTCATTCTTTAATCCCCGAGTCCCGCAGCACCTCACCTTAGCAGCATCAGACTCTATGCAATACCTCACTTAATTTCTGTACACAGCACTTTCACACCGGTAGGGATGAGTAGTTCGCTTCGCACCCCCTCTATAGCACACCCTAAACACCCCACAGAGGTTACAGTGCTCCTACCCTCCTCTTTCCTACTTTTTTCGCCCTTTTTTCCCCTTACTCGCTTCAACAGAATCACAAAATGGCGGCCAACACTTCCTAGCTGCAACCGCTCGCAGCGCTTCCAACCAATAATCAGCAAGCTTGTGCTCGTAACGCCTCAGCAAATCAGATGGCAGAATTCCCAAATATCGATATCTGTAAATTCCGATATTTCTCTAAAACAAAAGCGTGCTTTCTAGACCAAGACCCTTCTCCCTGCCACATTTGGGGTAATTCCGTTCATCCGTTCAACCTTTACCCTTGTCTAAAGTTTCCTACGGAAATTAACATGGAGAAAACACGTTTTGGGACCCCCCTTTTTTCTTGGCCCCCCCTTGACGAATCACCCCCAAACGTTCAACATAGGAGCTGATATGAACAAAAAATTAGTTTGGAAAATTTCATGAAGATTCATCAAACTACGCCAAAGTTATAAGCAAAACAAAAAATGCTCTTCCTATGGAAACTTGGTCCTAACTATAACTACCTACTGGCGACCGCCAGTAGGTAATATATATATGAGCATGCGGAACTTTCGCGAAGATGCGGAGATTGCTTTTCCCTCCCATTTGCGATGTGTTTTTGCGTGCTCGTGGGGAAATATATCTTCAACTTGCCCATGCGGTCGCTAATGGGCTCGGCCATCTTGCTCGCGATGCTTATTTCCTGTTCCGGGTCGACTGACGTGTTCATGATCATAAACTCTTGTGGTAAAGCGTGACCGGCTACCAACAATCCAACATCGTCGGCAAATGCAGGGACCCGGTAAGTCGCGACTGCGCACGCGAGAACGCATTTTTAAAGCGCAAACAAGAAAAATACTCCCGTTTCGTGGCAGATTGCGAGAGTTTTGACAGTTTTGCGCTCTCCGCAGAATGCGAAAATGTCAAAATATCGCAAATTCCGTGAGCGGAACGAAATTTACCACCCAGGCCTAATATATATATATATATATATATATATTCACTGAAAAAACCATAGGTTTCACACATGTTATAGTTAGCGGATATTTTAATCATAAAAAACCATTGAAATTCCCCCGTTATAGTTAGTGCAGGCAACTATAACTCACGCAACCGCAATCCTCTGCTGATGACATATGTGTCTTTATGAAAAAAAAATATTTGTAATATATGTATAGCTAAAATTTAATGGAAGAAGACATGGGCAAATAAGTGTCTAAATACAGTATTAGCATCAGCAGAGGATTGAGGTTGCGTGAGTTATAGTTGCCTGCACTAACTATAACGGGGGAATTTCAATGGTTTTTTATGATTAAATTTTCCGCTAACTATAACATGTGTGATGGTTTTTTCAGTGAATTTGCAAGGTTTTTTAAATGCTAATTCCTAACTATAACGTGTGTGAAACCTATGGTTTTTTCAGTGAATTTGTACGTTTTTTTAAATGCTAAGTTACTTTACGCCATTCGTGGCGTGCGCGCCCAGTTAACGCAGTTCGTTCCGTGCGCGCAAGGTGCGCTTCGCGCACCGTGCGCGCAGAGTGAGCACGCGGTGCGCTTTGCGCACCGCGCGCCCACTTTACGCAGTTAGTGCCGTGCACGCACGGTGGTCACGCGGTGTGCTGTGCGCACCGCGTGCCCACGTTATGCGGGATGGGCCATGTACGCACGATGCGCTTCGCGCACCGTGCGCACATGGAGGACATATAATGCGCTTCGTTGTGAAAGTTAATCATTTATATTTCCATTTGTCAAGTCTATGCCTTGCACAAATGGAGCCCTTCGGGCACCGTTTGCACACGGGGTGGGGATAGTGTGGATAGTTTTTTTTTTATTATTAATTAAGCGTAATCGGCAATTTTTCTAAAAAAAAAATAAAAATGCATTTTTGGCCTTGGGGGTTCTTTGGGGACACCATCATCAATGCTAGGTGGTTAGGAACTGAATACATTGCCCCTTTAGATGTTTTTTGCCTTTGTTTTTGCTGCCTCACTCAGAGTGCGAGAGAGAAAATGGCGGCCGCCGCTTCCTGGTTTCGACCGATTTGAATGTTTACTTAGATCTAACAGCCAATCAGAATCGCGCTCGCGCATGGCACCGTACGCGTACGGTAAGCTTACCGTAAGCGCACGGTAAGCGCACCGTAAGCTGGCTCCAATATATATATTGATTTAAATGCTATTTTCTCAGGATCTACTGAACAGATTTACACCAAACCTACAAAAGGCACTTCCTTGACCTGAGGACTACCTCTCTGCCAAATTTCAAGTAACTCTGTTCAGCCGTTCGGGCTGTAGCTGTGTCTAAAGGTCCTATGGAAAAATGCATGGGAAAAACGCGTTTTGGGACCCTCCTTTTTTCTCAGCCCCCGCTTGACGAATCCCCCCGAGACTTTCAGGGTAGGAGCGGAGCGTAGCGCCCCACCTATTTTGAAAATTTCGCGAGGATTCGTCGACCGGCGCCAAAGTTATTCCAAATAGAATGTTGCGGATTTCCTATGGAAACAGGGTCCTAACTATAACTATCTACTGGCGACCGCCAGTAGATAATATATATATATATATATGAAAATTAAGGTTTGCCTTTTTGCGGGAAGCACTCGCTGGAGACATAGTTCCAATAAGGAGCTGCTGACACCTCAAGCCATTCCAAAAAATAAAACTTCCAGTCCCACAATCCTTTTGTCACGGCGTTTGTACTCTGCCGGCCCACATGGGCGTGACTTGTATTTAAATTTGGGGATGTACTGGAGGCTTGTGTTTTGACCCACCAACCGACAGTTTGCCATGGAAGAAGGGCGGTGATGGCCCGAAACGCGTCGCAAGTGACTGTCGTATGTTTGAGGTGTCAGCAGCTCCTTATTGGAACTATGTCTCCAGCGAGTGCTTCCCGCAAAAAGGCAAACCTTAATTTTCATGTATTCCGGCCCGCCAGGTCGAGGGAGAGCACCACCGCGATACCCCTGCGGGTCCGGTGCTGTTTATTGGGACAGCTGATTCCGTGAGCTGGTGATTGCCTGGTAATGGGGAGCTGTGTTACACTCGAACATTGAACAAGAACTCATGTTTTAATTTGTTGGAATGGCTTTAACAGATCCACATGGATTATTTAACTTTGAAATACAACTTCCAGTCCCACAATCCTTTTGTCACGGCGTTTGTACTCTGCCGGCCCACATGGGCGTGACTTGTATTTAAATTTGGGGATGTACTGGAGGCTTGTGTTTTGACCCACCAACCGACAGTTTGCCATGGAAGAAGGGCGGTGATGGCCCGAAACGCGTCGCAAGTGACTGTCGTATGTTTGAGGTGTCAGCAGCTCCTTATTGGAACTATGTCTCCAGCGAGTGCTTCCCGCAAAAAGGCAAACCTTAATTTTCATGTATTCCGGCCCGCCAGGTCGAGGGAGAGCACCACCGCGATACCCCTGCGGGTCCGGTGCTGTTTATTGGGACAGCTGATTCCGTGAGCTGGTGATTGCCTGGTAATGGGGAGCTGTGTTACACTCGAACATTGAACAAGAACTCATGTTTTAATTTGTTGGAATGGCTTTAACAGATCCACATGGATTATTTAACTTTGAAAATAAAACTTCCAGTCCCACAATCCTTTTGTCACGGCGTTTGTACTCTGCCGGCCCACATGGGCGTGACTTGTATTTAAATTTGGGGATGTACTGGAGGCTTGTGTTTTGACCCACCAACCGACAGTTTGCCATGGAAGAAGGGCGGTGATGGCCCGAAACGCGTCGCAAGTGACTGTCGTATGTTTGAGGTGTCAGCAGCTCCTTATTGGAACTATGTCTCCAGCGAGTGCTTCCCGCAAAAAGGCAAACCTTAATTTTCATATATATATATATATATATATATATATATATATATATATATATATATAAAATCATTTTAATATCTGTATCTGGTGTCCATTATTATTGTTAACTTAATTTTACTTTTGTCCGCTATTTTTGCAATTATATATTTTTTACATTAATAATAATCAGAAAGTTATTATTTGTTGTAAAGTTATTATAGTGTATAAAAATTACAATTCTATATGCATGCCCATTTTTCAAAATTATTTGACTTTACTAGCAAAGTATACAAAGTCAACTTGTGTCCTTGAAATTTTTGTTGATATTTTGGTTATCAATATTTTTGCCAATATTTTTGCTGGTGATGTTTTGACAGTCAACCCTAAATTGATTCCATTGTAGTCTGAGTCTCTATCCAGCTGCTAGTTGTGGATTATTTATGCCCTCTTTTCGGTATAATGAGCGTAGTTACCTTGCACAGCATTTATCACCTAAGGAAAAGCTGATGTACCCAAAAAAAACTTTTCTTTACTTGATCCCTTTATATATGCCATGAGAATATAATATGTTGACATGATTGTGCTAGCATTATATTTATACCAGTAACCCTATTTTACTGCACAGTATCATCATTAATGCCTCTATCACTGGTAAACATACACTGAAGTGAGTCACTGTAACTCAACAAGTGAGCTTAACTACTAGGAGCTGTTGGGCTGGTGAATTCCATATGCAAAATTCAAATGCACTTGTTATCCATTAGTAATAATGTTGCAAATAAATGGTTGCATTGTGAGCTGATACAGTCAGGTACATTCTATTTCTGAAACCTTTGAAATTGGAGATTTGAGCAATGCATGTAGGTTGCCAGTTTCATCTTGGTTTGATATGAATATGTGGCTTACGTGCGTCAACCTTCCATCAGGGGTCTTGATTTTGTCCTTTTCTTGGTCTACATTCTCTTTGAGTAGCATTTATGTGTGGCGGATATGCTTTTCACACTTGCTTTGAAGAGGTCATGTCTACCTCTTCTTGTGATTATCATCATCTGACTTTATACAAAGGCCCTGATTATGACTCACCCAGTAAATAAGCCACATTCTCCTCCCTTACCCCCACCCTCATCTCTAATGAGGGGGGATTCTGATAAGTCCAGACATGAGGAAAATCCAAGACAATAAGAGCTGGACCCAAAGGTTACACTGAGATAGTAGGAATTAATAGGCAAATTACTAATTACAAATCCGATCCCCCACTAGGTTCAAATTTTGGGTGGAACATTCACATGGAGATTTCAGCTGTGCTTAGCAACCTACGTTTCCAGTAGAAAATGCATAGTGAAACATTGTTCTGCTCATCCAGCTTGAAATTGACACTATGCCTGGATGGAATGTGGTGTTGGTGTAATGTGTGTCAAACAATTGTGCTCTGTTTTTATGATATGCATTATTTCCCAATGAAGAGCAGTGGACTGTAGGACCACATACTTGGAAATAAGGTACGCAGATGCAGTAGTATGGTTACTGGTAACTGGCCCAGGGCACATGCACCCAGTCCCTTTTATTAGCAGGGTCACCTGAGTGGTGACGTCTGTGATGGGTGGGTGTAGAGTGTATGGACAGCACATTCCTGGAAAACAAGAACGTGTCCAGCAGGGCACTGCATCCCTCTCAAATTTTGATGAAAAAGAGATGAAAAAGTCCAACTTGTGGGAAAAACAAACAAACAAAACACAGCAACACTGAGTTTCTTCAGGCCATCTGCTGGGCAGTACTGGATCTCTTGACTGAATTTCCATGAGGTTTTAGTCCACCTCTTTGATGTTGTCTGTTCTGGCCTGGTCACAAGGTGTTGGAGACTATTTCACATAGTGCAATATGGGGTGCATCCAGAGCGGTGGTTGAGGTCACAGCGGGGATTCTTTGAAGGCTCACAGACTCCATGGATGGCAAACCTGCAAAGACTTTGGACAAAATTGATGAATGGGAGTCTTCCTTGAAGACCATGATGCTCCCCAGTGCCAGCTGGAGTAGCAGCTTCAGGCTTACCTCTCATACCAGGCCTCCCCTCACAAAGGAATTTCCTTGAGGCCCTTTCTTCCAGGCTGCCACATGACTGTGTGGACTGTGAGGGCCTCTCCTAATGTGCGTGAAGGCATTGCTGAGGAAATGCAAACAGGACCACATCCAAGTCACTCTTTCTGCCTCAAAGGGTGTCTGTCTCAAGGTCTGTGTGCTCTGGCCGTCAGGACTCAGTTGCATGAGTCTTCATAAGATAGTCTGTTGGTTGACCAGTCTCCGTCCGTGACCTCAGTGCTTCCTGGTGCCTGTCGTAGAGCTGCTGCAGATGCATCTCTCAATGGATTTCCTCTCACACTGGGATTTCTTTGAGGCCCTTGCCCCTGGATTGCCACGGGATTGTATGTACTGTGCGGGGCCTCACTTAGGTCACACAAAGGGATTGCTGTGGAACTCCCAACAGGGCCACATCCAAGCCTCATGCACACCAAGGGTGGATGGTCAAATGGTTGAGTATGCTCACTTCAGCAGGTCTCAGGTTCACAGGGGCTCTCAGATGGTTTCTGCGAGAAATGCGCATGCGCGGGCGTCCGCGCATGCGCATTTGTGTAAAGAAGTTGGGAACGAGGAAGAGGGAGCCCCGGAGATGCCACGCTGCAGGTAAGTGATTCTATTTAATGTTTTTATTATACTTGATATTATTTTAAAAGGAGGGCGGGTGGGAGGCGGGCGGCGCGTAGTGGGGCTATGCGGAGCGCGCGAGTGTGCGTAGATTTGGGAACACTACGCGCTGCTTCACGTTGCCCCACTACGCCCACTATGCCCAGGCCTGATGATTACTGGTAACTGGCCCAGGGCCTGTGCACCATTGCCCCTTTTATTAGCAGGGTCGGCTGACCAGTGACGCCTGTGATATGTAGGTGTAGAGTGTATGGACGGCACATTTCTGGAACACTACAAAGTGTCCAGCAGGACACTACACCTAGCAGCTCTGCTGATGCCACATGCAGAAGCAATTTGAGTTTCAGGTGATGGTACAAGGCTAAATTTGTACTTGAGATTCACCTACCCTTTTTCAAATTTCACTTACATTTTAATGTATTTATTTTACAATTTACCAAAAGCTCTTTTAAGATGGAATTATATTTTAGGCATTTTAATAAATCGATCCTGATTATCACCATGAGTAGCTAGAACTACCGCAATTGAATTTCATCATTGATTATAACTCTTCGGTTCTCATTACAACTGAATTGGTAATTCCATAGTGGCAATGTCACACCGCAGACATCCCCCGGACCCACAGAATTAACAGTGGAGGTTGCTCCTTCTCTCACCTGGTGGCCTGGAACGACCTTCCCCTGCACCTCAGGACCACCTCATCGCTCCAGAAATTCAGGAAGGGACTCAACCTGGCTGTTCGAATGAACAGATCACCACGGAGCAGGTAACGATTCCAGCACCTTGTAACATTTACAGGGGATTTTCTGCACTTTATAAATCCTGAGTGATTGATTGATTGATTATCTAACCGAGTTGATTTGAATTGCCAGGTGCAAGATTAAAAGTATTCCTCTATAGGAATTACTAGTGTACCTGCACTAATTTACACAGTTAATTCCATAGTTCCAGACCATTGTCAAGGGACTAAACAGGCCAGGGGCTGTATTACAGTAAGTGCCCCGGAGGTGCAACAGGCGTTTGGACCCGCTTTGCATGCCCCCTTGGCACTTTGGTATTACAGAAGGGGCCGGAGACTCTTGTGAAGCCCCTTCTGTAATACCGATAGCGCTGGCACAGATAAACCACCAGTGCTATCTTCAGGGGGCAAATACAATGCAAATAAGGGAATCACTTTGCCTCTGCACCGCATGGTATTATAGACGTGGGTGCAGATACGAAGAAGCTCTCAAGAGGTGCACTGGCAGTGCCCCCCTGAGAGCAGCCCTCTGGAGGGGGGAAAGGGGTCACTGTCTGCACCCATCTGCAAGGGAATTTCAGTGGCGTAGCTAGGCCTTTTGCCTCTGCAGGGGGATTTCTGGTGAGCAAATCCTGAACCTTCATTTGTTGCCCCGCACGGCCACAGGTAAGAGCGGTGCCCATCCCAGCCCCTCTTGCTACACCACTGAGGGATCTCTAATCTCCAATAAAAGTGCATTCAGGTTGCCACCTGCACTGTGAAAACACAGAGCAGCTGCAAGTACACTGCCCCTGGGGGCAGCACGAGCTTGCTGTCGCACTGGGGCAGCGCTTTCATGGCAATACAGTGCATTTCACGTTAGTGCGCCGGACGCACCTTTTAAAAGGTGCTCCCGGTGCATTGAGGGGAAGTGCGCTGCATCTGTAATGCTGCCCCTGATTTAACATGACAAATATGGCTCTGAGGTACCTTTGATACTACTGCATCAGTCAGAATTCTCGATTCCACCGCCTACTTCAGTTACCGGCCAAATCTGGACTACCAAAGAACACGGAACGATGGCCTTGGTGCAACAAATGATCAACACTTCTGAAAACTTCCACAAATGCAAGTTTACATCAATTCCAAATACATGGAGAGGAAGCAGAACTAGTTGAACTGTAAATGCAACAAGATGTGATGCGTCAATCTTGCAGAATTGGAGGTGAAAGGGCACACGCTGTCTTTATGTTTCCTACAAAGGGATACTGTTTGTAAAGTCTTTACTTAACTCAACTGTTATCAGGTTCATGGTCTTAGTTCCATGATGTCCTTCGGAACGAATAATATTGAGTGCCGTAGCAAAGAGCTTTTCTTTATTCACACAAGAGGCAGGCAGTCCTGTGTATACAAATACTGAACAAACCGTGCCAGCTCTTGCATGGGCGACAGCAAACAACATTTTTAATGCAGAGACGTGTTTTCATCGGAATTTGATGCAGGGAAGAATGGAGGTTTTAATCACACAGTAAACTGAATGCTTTTGGCCATTGCAAGTAATTTGTCACATAGGTTTGCTGTTTTTTGCAAACGATTAGACGCATGCAATATTTTTGTGCAAAATGCGCTGAATTCTCTCATTTCTTTATGTTAATTAGACGTTGCTCTCACTCGCTCTTCTTGATTGTTTTCTGTGGGGTGATAAAAATATTCCATTGCTGCAATAAGGCTACCATTTAGGAGATTAACTTCAGTGTAAAACGACTTTATCTTGCTTTGCCACGATTTTGAAGCTCATTAAGTTAGCAACAGTCACTTCATACGCGAATGACCTCCCTTCCTTGAAATGGATGTACTCTAAGTGTCGGTTACACACTTCATGGCCTGTGGTCGGCCATTATGTTCACTTGACCTATCCAGGCTTCACGGAAGAGCTTCAAGAAGTAATCCACTAATTACATCATTCCGACTTCACTGTTTCCATTGCATTCATTGCGCTCTTCATTGAGCATTATATTAAGTGTTCTGGTGTATTTGAAGACTGACTTTTTGAATTAAAATGAAAAAGTAATTGGCACAAGCATTGTACTAAATGTGTTTCATGTTTACATTTAATGCATTTACACGGGCCTTGACACTTTACCACACTGTTATGAATCTATCAGGAGTTTTTGGGCGGGAGTAGACTTTTTGATTGTTGGCGGATATTTTTCTGCTTCGGAAAAATTGCTTAATTTTACAAAATACAGTTGTATACAAAAGCGCATCAGATTATTATGCATTATGATTTTTCTTTGAATTAATTTCAGAGGTTTGCGAAGTTGGGAAGACCAAAGACATGACATTCTGTACTTTGTTGGGCCACATCATGATCCGGTTGTCTGTGCTTCTCCTGGCAGAATGCGGCTGCCCGAGGCCCCCGCAGGTGGCCACTAAAGCAGGCAGCCCTCTAGTGCCACTGGGCACCCCACACCCCCCTTATGGGCAGGGACTCAGGGTGGAGTCCCCCCCAGCCTTGTTGCGGCGCGCTATGCGAGCGTCACTTCCTGTGCGCAAGGACAGGAGGAGGTGTATATATGCCTCCCCCACCATCTGGACGTCCTCTTTTGCACGCCGGACACGCCGTCTCCCACCCTACCGCTTACCTGGCGTGGTTTGTGGCAGGCAGGTGGCAGAGAATGTTGTAATGTTGTCCATTTTCGTTGCAGGCGGAGTTACAGGGCGATCTGCAAGCAAATGGGTACAGAAGGGTACCTCTGCGCGGCACTATAAGGGGTGCCAGAGCCAAAGCCCTGGAGCCTCCTGGGAGATTCCGGGAAAACCACGTTGGCGCCCCGTTAGTCCTTCGGGCGGTTGTGGGCCTGAACAACCGGGGGCTTGCCTTGCAACGCTCCACCCTGAAAGGGGCGTGAATAATAAGGGACCATGTGTCACGTGATCTGGGAAGAGGATCACCAGAAGGGGCAGCACAGATGGGGTTTGCCCCAGTGCTGCTTGGCTCATCAGGCGGCCCAGATGGTTGCCTGCCCTTGGATCGCCCGTAAGATAACCCACCATATTACATAACGGTGTATGTAATAAACCTGCAGCAGTTTTACCAAAACAAAAATGTTCTGGTGTGTTTATTTATTAGCATGCATGCTATGTGTGGTGGGGTGGGTAGTGTTGCCAATGATGGTGCTAGCGACCTGTCCATTTCTTCTTAGGGTCTTTAGCGTTGGCATTAACACGAAATATCTCAGAGTTAGTGCATGATTAGCTAACAACAGGGCTCGGAAACACAGGATAATAATTACCTCTTTGTGCACCGGTGCTCTGCTGTCAGCAAAATTTGTGTTAACTCCAATTTCTTTTTTGTTCACATTTACAAGAGCATTTCACCTACTTAAGTTCACAAAAGTAAAAAAAACTGGAGCAAAGTGTTGAAGTGGGATTTACTTTCCAGTGCAAAACTTGTTTTCTGAGGTAATGTAGCCCTAAGGTAACACAAAGTAGTGTTATTCGCTGCTTTGGGCTACTTTGAGTTAAGGGGCGTTCTATGGGTGGTACATGTGTAGTTCTACCATGAACCCACCCATGGTTTTTTTAATAAGGCCCTATCTACTAAAAGAGGTAGACAAGGCTTTGTGCCAAAACTGTACGCCTCTTTGAGGTAGGTGCAATGTTGGAGACAAGTTTTCTTTTCTCCACACGTTTCCAACATTCTGGTGCCGATTCTATCCGTTAAAAAAAATTTGCGTACGACTCGTATCCGTATATTTTTACGTACGATTCGTACAAGTGCCCTACAACCGGCGAAGTATGATTCGTACGTTAAAAATACATACGAATAGCGTCGGGAAAAGTGTACGAGAGGGAGACGGACATTTTTACATGCAAATCGTAAAACAGAAGTCCGAGCGCGCAAGTACGATCCGTACCGCCCGTCCGAATACACAACCGCATGTAAAAGGCCCCGTACGGAGCGAACGCAGTAGCACACATGTACATGGGTAAACTTGTGCCCAGATACGAGTCGTACAGCCCCCTTTCCCCTGCATATGTCAGCACCGTACCCCCCCGTCCACACTGTACCCCAGGACCGTACCCCAGCCCGCACCTGTACGCGCCGCACCCCAGGCACGTCTCCCAGCCCCGTACCTGTACGCACCGTACCCCAGGCCCGTACCCCAGCCCCGCACCTGTACGCGCCGCACCCCAGGCGCGTACCCCAGCCCCGTACCTGTACGCACCGTACCCCAGGACCTTACCCCAGCCCCGCACCTGTACGCGCCGCACCCCAGGCCCATCTCCCAGCCCCGTACCTGTATGCACCGTACCCCTGGCCCGTACCCCAGCCCCCCACCTGTACGCGCCGCACCCCAGGCACGTACCCCAGCCCCGTACCTGTACGCACCGTACCCCAGGACCGTACCCCAGCCCCGCACCTGTACGTGCCGCACCCCAGGCCCGTCTCCCAGCCCCGTACCTGTACACACCATACCCCAGGCCTGTACCCCAGCCCCCCACCTGTACGCGCCGCACCCCAGGCGCGTACCCCAGCCCCGTACCTGCATGCACCATACCCCAGGACCGTACCCCAGCCCCGCACCTGTACGCGCAGCACCCCGGGCCCGTCTCCCAGCCCCGTACCTGTACGCACCATACCCCAGGCCCATACCCTAGCCACGCACCTGTACACGCCGCACCCCAGAGGCGTACCCCAGCCCCGTACCTGTACGCACCATACCCCAGGACCGTACCCCAGCCCCGCACCTGTACGCACCAAACCCCAGGCCCGTATCCCAGCCCCTTACCTGTACGCACCGTACCCCAGGACCATAGTGCCTGTACGCGCTGCACCCCAGGCACATACCCCAGCCCCGTACCTGTACGTACCGTACCCCAACACCGTACCCCAGCACCCTCACCCAGCATCACGTATGTACAGACCATACCTACGCGAAAAAGACTCGTACAGAACCAGGACACTGTAAAACAGCACAAAGAGGGTCAATTCGACTCGCACAACACCACAAAACACGTCTACATGACAAAATACAGCTCAATGAATGACCTGGCACATCCAAACAGGCAAACAGAGGCCCAAAATCACAACCACCTCTTATAACACACCCACCAAAAATTGAAACCCAGCCACACCCACAAATGGACCAATAAAAAGGGCCCACACACACAACCCATGAGCCTTTGCAACAGACCCACTGCTGCCAGACCCCACAGACAAACAACTGCACCTTACTTACACCTTAACTACACCTTAACTTACACACCTTCACACAATCTCCTTCACAAACACCCCCTCTTCACATTCACACACACACACCGTCACATTCACACCCACACACCCACAACCATCCACACCCACACACCATGCCCACAGACAAGAATCCAAAGTTCACAAGGGTGGAGCTGGACCTCCTTGACAACAAAGTCATCAGAGTCGAGTCACAGCTGTTTGGAACATTCGTCAGACAGACCAGCATAGGCCAAAAAAATAGCCTGTGGCAGAGGATCGTCGATAAGGTGAATGCTGTTGCGCCCATCCGAAGGACCAGGCATGAATGCCAAGCCAGGTGGTACGATCTGCGCAGGGCAGTCAAGCGGAAAATGAACGAGGAATACGCCCAGAGCAACATAACTGGAGGTGGGCTGCCCCGCAGACCCGTACATTACCATCCCTGGGAGGAGAAGGTGATGGCCCTGCTTCCGCCGGTGGGAGTACACGGAGTCGAAGGAGTCGCAGAGCCTGGTGAGTACACAAACTACTTACGTAATATGGGGGCAATGGCATCCACACCCCAAATACACCAAATGCACACAACTACCCCCAAGCCCTCACCGGACACAACCACACTCAAAAAGCACGCTCATGCCACTAACATGTCCATGCCCCATTCACAAAGCAAGGCCATGCCATGTCCCAGGCTACACGAACCACAAACCCAAGACTGGATGTCCGGGATGCTGGGAGGGTGGGCCTCACAAAACACATTGTGACACTCAGAAGCAGACACCAATGCCCTCAGCCCATATGACCTAGGTACATACCCATGCACCATGCCCAAGGCACAGGCAAAGTACTGACAAAGTAGCTGACACTTGACCCTGGTGTATGCAACACAAGGCCCTCCTGTGACCACTGTACACTCAAACACCAACTCCACTAGCTCAGATATCTAGCACAGGAACTCACACTCACTGTCATGCCAGCATGCACCATGAGGGGACAGACACATCAACTGGGAGACCCAATGACAAATCACACTACACACAACAGCAGGCCCGGTCGTAACCCCCCCCTTACACAAGCAAACACCCCTGGGGCAGGCAATGGATTCATCCACTCTCACAATGGACATGTGACACAACAAGATCAATCCATAGCCAAATAAGCATCCTAGCCACAATTCTACAGGTCAAACACTCAGGAGAACATATCAATCTGTCCCCCGCAACATACCCATCCACAAGTGGACATAGAGAGGAATGCTAGGCACATCCAACTACCTGGAGGAACTGTGCCAACTTGAATATGTATGAAACATGGATGTCGCATGAAACAGCATTGACATTGTCTCTCTCTCACACACAGGGCAACATCATGGATCTCCCCCCAACAATGGGGGGGAACAATCACAGTCCCAGGCTCGGCGTGAAGATGATCCCACCGGCAGTGACAACTCTCACCACTCCGTGGATGACCCTGATCAACCTGGACCCTCTGGTGCCCCAGCCCCTGCAGCACCTGCTTCAGGTACATCTGTGCCAACCACCACCCCCATTCCTGCCACATCCCAGGAGACACCCAGGAGCCCTGCTCGCACTGCACAACAGAGCCAGTCTGACCAGGAGGGACAAGGTTCACCAGGCACCCAGGAGGAGGCAGGCAACCCCGCAAATGCCATCTCTCAGGGGTCCCCTAGGCCCGATGTGCCCACAACGGCAGGCCAGGTTCATGTGGGCAGGGGTGGTGGGAGTGGAGGCAGGCGGAGGTGCGAACCTGACCAGTCAGCTGAGGGAACCGGTATGTCACACATACGCCACATCCTGGACACATACCGGCGTGACACCAGGTGCATCAGCCAGGTAGTGGGGAGCCTCACAGCGATGAAGGGGACCCTCGACGAGATGAAGAACCTGCAGGCCGAGCAACATGCCAGTCAACAATAACACCAAGGATGGATGGAGGCAAGACTGGCTGAGCTCCTGGCGGTGCAAAGGGACATAAGCCATTCACTCCGTCGGATCGCCGACAACATGGGCAACCCTTCCTGTGACACCAGGCGCAGACCAGCACCAGCCACAGGGAGGGAGGAGGAGGAGGAGGATTAGTCCGACGGAGTGTCCCAAACATCGTCAAGGCCTGCATCTGAGGGTCCCCGGAGGAAGGTGGGTCGTCGACAGAAAAGACCGTGAGAGGCAGCAGACCATCCACATCTCCCAGGTCACCTGGCCTGGCACCTGGCCCTCTGGCGCAACAGCAACACCACATCCAATGACATTCTCTGCCACATGGACTTGCTGGTCACAGTCTGACCAATGATGACCAACACTGTGGTCTGGACTCTGATGACTTCAAATGCCAAGGATACCATCTCCCGCTGTGAACTTTGGATTCCATGCACCCGGTAGAGCACCTTATTTTATCTACCAAAACACGTACCCCACTGCAAATAAAAAGATTTATTTTTTATTATGAGATGTTGCAGTCATTTTGCATTAGTCCACAAGATATGTGTGTGTAAATGTCAAACTATGCCTGAGTGTTAAACTAACTCCACCTGAAGTACTGGGGTTTTTAGGACCCCAGCGGTTCCAGGGGTACCACCCTATGACTTCGAGTTCTTCCTGTCCTGGACCACAGTGTAGTACTTGAAATTTTCATTCTCAGGGTAATATAACAAAGAACTTGGCAAAAGAAGCTGAAATAGCAAAAGACATCTTTATTAAACTCAAATGAGTGAGACTACGTCACACAGAAGTCTTAGCAACTGAACGAGGCAGTCTGCAGAACAAAAACCAGTCTTCTCTTTTATACAGAATATTACGCTTTGGGCAACACCGCCCCTGTTTTACAAGTGGTCATTCACATATTTTTGCTTCAAAAAAGGAACAGAGTTATGATGACAATCCCACATTTCAGTTCAGCCAGCCCACAATTATTTACCCAGCGAGGCTCAGATCCCTCATCAGATATCAGCAGACCCCAATAAACACGGGCACCTCCTCCTCGTAAAACAGGCCATAAAGCAGGAAGCAGAGTCAGGTGTGAAAGAGCTTAGTTGGGGCTTGTGTGGGATGAAAGGCTTTATGGTGTGTCAAACCCTGATGCTAATCACAGGTGGCCGTAGGAAGGGGAGCTCGTGAGGCCAGACTGACCTCGGGCAGTGGAGCCAGTTCGCACAGGTCACAGAGAAGTCAATAGAAGGTACATGTGTTCTGAAGGCCTGTGCATGTCCTTAATGTGCAGCCTATGTGAGGGCAACCATAAGATGGCTACCGCTCTAAAATGGAACCCACAAAGTCAATGTGTAATATCGTATACGAAGTGAATTTATCAATGAAACGTTATGCAAAACACTTGTACATACCGCTTTTGTCATTTGCGGTTCATTGACACCAAAATAGGCATGGTGGGGCCATGCCTCCAATGTGGTTCCAAATTTTACAGTACCACACACCCATCCATACCCTTGGATCTGAGTCTGGTACAGGACACACATGGGTCACAATGTATCATTCAATGCAGACATGGAGCACAACACTCACCTGTAATGGCCTCAAGCTGTTGAGGGGGGGCTTGCAATACTGTGCGGACAGACCTGTTTGGAAGAGTATCATTAAGGCGTAGAGGTCATGGCTCATGTGGAGGTTCCCGGGGAGGGAGTCCCAGGTATGTTTTGCCAGGTGGGAGAACTATGTCCTGCATGCTGGAGTACGGTGGATGTGAAGAATGGTGGCTAGGGCAAGGTTGGATGCACGGAGATGGCCCAACGGGGTCTCGGATGACAGTGGTAGAAGGTTGGTTTTGGGTCAGGGTTGTGGCCTGCCTCCTGAGTGTGGGTGGGGAGTCTGAAGGTCATCCTGCAGCAGACAGTGATCCATTGCAGCTATCTCTGCTGGACGGTGATGTGGCTGGGGCACGGGATGTTGAACCTGAGGTGTGCAGATGCACCCTGGATGTGTACTAGTTTCCCGGGAGTTTGGATGTACTTGCTCCGTAGAGGGCAGGGCAGTATTTGACATGGATGTTGTCGTGGACCTGGGGGATGATCTGTCTTTCCTTGGAGTAGATCTATCTGTGGATCATGTGCATAATGCAGAGGGTGTTGCAGCCTGAGGTACAGATGCTGGTGATTACCATGGCAAATGTGAGCGAGCAATACATGATGCACACCATCTTGTGTGCGTACCCACTGGGTGCTTGTGCAGCGTTCTTGCGGGTGGGACACAAGCAGTTGACCCAGCTGTAAGGGGACAATCCGCAGATGATTACCTCAGTCCTGTACAAGTCCAGCCTCAGGTGGCTGATGTGCAGCCATTCATCAATAGATCTCATGCATTCTTGAATTTTGGAACTGGCAATGTCGGCGTCTTTGGTGAGGGTGAGGAGCACCTGGCTGTCAGTGGCATACGAGCTGATGATGAGGTGCTGTGCGCATGTGATGGTGGTGAGGGGGGTCCTGGACATATTGTAGATTGACACGCTGAGAGATGATACCTGTGCCATGTGTCAGACGACGACACCATACTACATGCAGAAGCCTTGAGTCCCACTCCCATGGCCTTGCTGGGGTACAGAGCCAGTGGGGAGTAGGAGGGACATGACCTGGTTGGTGTGACAGGGCCTGGAAGGCGTGGCAGCGCTGTGTAGGCAGTCGGAGTTGCACACTCATCATGCAAAAGTGTTGTGTGTGCGCTTAGTGTATGCCTGAGAGCAGGCGGTAGATATGCAGATGGACATTGCATGGAGGGTGGCTGCAACATCAGACTGTAGTGTGATGTGGGTCATGCAAGGACATGAGGGTCGTGCAATATGCACGTTGCATGTGCAGACAGTCCAGCCTTTGGCACCGCGTGTCCGCGACAGTGGCACAGAAAAGCTGATGACAGCCAAATGAATGGGTGGAGGGAGGAAGGGAGGAGCATCTTTGAGGCATGTGTGTTGCCAAATCCGGAAACTCTGTGTGCCCTTGCTGCAGGGGCTGCAGCAGCAGGCGGCATGTCCTGGAAAATATGCCACAAGTTGCACACAAAGACAAGGATGTCAGAAAGGACTACTGCAACAGGCGTATGTTAAGGAAGGAGTGTCCGGTTTTCCATGGCACACCCAGAGACAATGGATGCACAATCACCAAAGATGACTGACACCAGGTCAGGAAACTGAAGGCCGAGCTGCGCACAGGAAACACACCCTCAGCAGGTGTTGAGGGCCCGTTGTGGTGACCAACATGCCCAAATACATACACAACCATGGACTTCATGCACAATAGAGATTCTAATCCATGAAGAACAGCATGCATGTTGCTAATCTACACATAGACTCATATGCACAATCTTTGACAACTATGCCAGAGATGCCGCATGCACAGTGGCAAGATACCTGCATTGACAGAGATGGGGCACCTTGGAGGGTGAGGAACACCTTTATTACTCAGGCTCACACCTAGGGAAATGCATCAATATGAACAGACTCACAGGTCATTTGGCTGAACATGTGGGACCTACACTGGACACCCCCTTCACACCACAGATGCTGTAAATCCATTGAACTGGCACACAAGTGAAGGGGGTGAGCCAAACAACCCTTCTGCACACGGAGAGGCTGCAATTCCCCATTGAGCCTCTTATGGGGATGTCCCACACTATGTCCACTCGTAGCATCCCGTATGTTTCAGAGGGAAGTTTTACACACATTGATGCCTTCCTCACAATCCACAATCCCATTACAGATGACTGTCACTTAGGGTGACTGTTGGACTTGGCCCTTCTGGCAGGTTCACCCCTGAACTTTTTTGCTTTTACTGGTGACCTGGTGGTAGTGATTTTTGGTTTCTGCGCACTTTTCCTGTGTCCCAGAGTAAAGTGCGTGCGCACTCTGAGTGCATGTGGTGAGATAGGCCTGCCCTCCCATAGGAATGCATGGGGAATGTATGTGTCCCTGGTAGTTCCTGATGCATGGGGTGTGCAGGCTCGAGTTTGGTATGTGCGGACTCGTGTGATTGAATGCTTCACAATGATGTATAATGTGTGATTATGTCATGCGCGGAAGTGCCACTTCTAGGAGTTGGCATATTAGTGTAAAATGTGTCTGGCGTGTGATTGGCTGGAGCTGGCTGGTGAGCCTGGCTCCAGGAGTCTGGGTGGGTCTGCCCCAGTGGTGAGTGTGAGATTAGCATGCTGATGGCTGGGGAGGAGTGCACCTGGGTCCTGTGAAAAGGGCTGGGATTTCCCCACACAATGCTGGCTCCGCCCCCTGTGGTGCGACTGATGACCCTAGCCCTGCCAGTGAATAGAGTGAGGGGCTGAGCACATCAAGGGTGCTCCCCAACCAGCTGCGACTGGTTTCTCCCCTCACCCTGAACCAAGAACAAAGGGAAAGGTGTATAAAAATGGGGCTGTGTCCCCCAGAGTTGTTCCCTTCCAGGACCCTGCCTGAGGGGGCTGCTGCTGTTGCTGGGCCAGAGGACCGCCCCTTGGACTACCTCCCTGCCTGGAGGCCCAGTGAGCTGGCTCTGGCCCAGCCTTGCCCCCCTGCCTTGCTGCATACAGAGGAGAACTTTGCTGGACTTGGTTTTTATTCTCCTCTAAGCGCTGAGAGCACTTTATTTGTATCCCTAAGCGCCTGGAATCGCTTTTATTTGACTTATAGCGCTAGGAGCGCTTTATTGGGGACCCCAGCATTGAGACGCGCTTTCCCTGAAGAGCGCCTTCATTGTGGCCCGTAGCGCGGCGCTACAATAATCTGTGAGGGAACCCCGACGTAGGGATTCCCCCGCTTTTGCCGGTTTTAAGGCGGGAGCCCACCCCGCATTGTGTGCTCGTTGGCGGGTGCCTACCCCGCTTATTTGTTTATTTAGCTGGCGGGTGCCCACCCCGCTTATTTGTTTTGATTACGAGGGAGCCTACCCCTCTCACAGCCAGAGAATCACCGCCGCAGCCGGGGAAGCCCAGGAAGTCAGGCAGCTCTGACTGGGACGTGGGCGGGCCTTAACCCGGAAGCCGACGGGAGCCTACCCCGCGCTTCCCTGAGGAGAAAAGTGAGGGCGAGTCTGCGAGCAGCAGCATCGCTGCTGCCCGGTCGGAGTGCTGCCGGTCACTGAAGAGAGAGCAGAGAGCGGGGAAGACGCGGGAGCCCCCAGAGCCACAGCCCGGTGAGTTGAGCAGGGCTGGGGGACTCCGTGCGCGTGCTGTAGGTGCCGGTCCGCTCCCACGACGGGGCACATTTGTACAGAGTCCCGAGGGACTCCAACCACGAGGGCATCTCTCTGGTGCTACGAGCGGCCCCGGAAGGCAGCAGGCCGCTGCAACGTGAGTGGGGGCATATTGGTTTTAGAGCCTGAAGGCTCCAAAAAGGCATTATTGTTCGAGCCCACGAGGCTCCCACGATGGGGCAAATTATTTGTTTAGAGTCCCCCGAGCGGGACTCCAACGAGGCGGGCATTCTTTGTGTATAGTCCAGAGGGACTCCAACGGGGCCGCAATATTTGTCAGAGCCACGGAGGCTCTAGGGGGCCTTTCATGTTATTTAGAGCCCAGAGGGGCTCAGGGGACAGTCAGTTGGACAGAGCCTGCAAGGCTCCAGCGTTGACCCCATCATTGTCCTACAGCTGCCCAGCACTTTGTGGGCAGCTGCTCCGTTTAGGCCCCTGACTCTGCTGGACAGGGCGTCCTAGCCCCTACGAGGCCAGTTGGCCTAGGGACTGCCACAGGTGGTGGCTAATGTGAGTTTGGCGCTATTGTTCCTAACCTGCACCTCTGAATGTGTTTTATTTGTCATGTGCCTTGTGTTTACACCTCTGAATGTGTTGCGATGCATCATGTGTAATGAGCTTATACCCCTACAGGTATTGTGATACTTAGGTGGTTGTTTTTCTTCTAGTACAGGTGGTGCTAGTGAGGTCCTTGTTCCCTGCGCAATATTTTCCTAAGGTGGTTAGGGTTGCGTAGGTGGTACTTACCTGTTACCAGTAGTTACGGGTTGTGTGCTACATGTGTTATTTTGTGCTACAGTAATTTTATATCCTATGTTCTAAGTGCTACGTTCTAAAAGTGCTAATTCCTGACAGTGGTCCATGTGGCCCTGTCCCCTGTACATATAATCCCTTGTAAAATTCTCCCCAGTGCCAGTTGGCACAGTGTAAATTGTGTGAATATTATCTAATGTGTTTTGGTATAATACAAAGGCTATTTTTATATAATACCTTGTGTGGAGTTTCTTTTGTGGTGGGCCTTGGGTGTTGTTGCTGGGTACACGCGCAAACGCTTTACACATTGCCTCCGAGATAAGCCTGACTGCTCGTGTCAAGCTACCAAGGGGGTGAGCAGGGGTTATCTCTGGCGTGTAACTCCCCAGCCCTGACTAGAGTGGTGGTTTCTGCCTGGCTTTGGCGCAAGCCCTAGCCAACCAGATATCCCCATTTCTAAAATTGGTGATCAGCGGTGGGATTAGGACTTGCGTTTGCGCTGTACCGCAGCAGCAACTGGCTCCACTACAAAACTCTGCATTTAAATAATCACATTTCGGGGATTATTGTTTTTTAAGTTCCATTATTTCTTCTCCTGAAGGTATCATTGTGTAATTGTGTCCAGTCTTTGTCCCCCGCCCTGCGCCCAGAGTTTGGTACCTGTGTCACGTGTGGTCAGGTTGAGGAATCAGGGGTGGTAGAAACTGCCTTACCAGTCCGAGGGGTGGGTTGTGTGTGGATGAATGGTGTGTGGCACTACACAAGTGAGTGTGAGTTCTCTGGGATAGAGAGCTTGCTGAATCCTTTGTGAATTGTGTACTCCTGTGTTAAGCTCAGACCCTTAGGTTCCCTGTGTAATCTTTTCTCAAGAACGTCCGCCAAAATGGAGCCTGCTTTTGATTTCTGTGATCTGTTTGGGTACAGTATGTTGGAGTTGGTAAGGTTCTGTGAAGAGAGAGACATAGGGGTGGATGAGTCAAACACTCAGTCCGAACTTAGAAGCAGCCTGATCCTATGGCAAAAGGGTCAATGGGGTCTTGAGCGCAGTAGGATAAGGGCCCGGGCCTCACACCAGGAGGGTGGTGGGTCTGTGGGGCGCCCTGAAGATTCAGAAGAGGAGGAAGAAAGTGACCTGACAGAGACGCCAGTAGATAGTGAAGACCCCATAGATAGGGAGTCCCTTGCTGGGTCCAGTGTCAGGAGCAGCACCCCATCCCTTTCCCTGTCCCCAGAGGAGTGGGTAGATAGGTGGGAAGAAAGGGAGCACCAGCTGGCCATGGAGAAGCTCAGGATAGAGCATGCCAAGCTGGAGACCGAGAGGGTCTTAGCTCAGAAACAGATGGCGGAGGCTGACAGGGCCTTCACCAGAGAGAAATTAGCTCTGGAGGGTAGTTTGTCCCCTGAGCGCAGTGGTAGTTGTCTGGATTCCCCAGGGAGGGTAGAGTCCAGTGGTGGCAGCGATATAGAGTCCAGTGCAGGATGTCCCATTCCCAGTTCCCCGAGTATGGTACCTTGTTCCCGAGAGGAGGAGTCTAGGTTGAAGTTCAGGGGCAGTAGGAAACTGTCTCACCAGTCTTGGGAGGAGTTTGTGGGGGAATGTAATGATGCACTGGACGATTGGGTACAGCTTGATCTGGAAACTGACTTTGGTGAACTGCTCAATATGATTCTCAAAGAGCAAGTGTTCAGTAGTGGTTGTGGGCTGGAGTTGCGCCAACACCTGTTGGGGTGGGAGGCCTGTGATCCTTGGGAGCTTGCAGAAAAAGCAGACCAATGGGAAAGGGCCCAGGTCCTGATGAGGCAAGGGAGAGTACTTCCAAAAGTAGTGGTTCAGGTATCTTCCAGCCCAGCGTGGTGGAAGAGGCTCAGTGTAGCCCAGCTAGGTCCCAGGATAGCGAGGCGGGTGTAGGGGCTTACTGCCTGGCTCAGTGGAGCGGGAGTAAGTGGGTGACCGAGGGTCCCCAGGCGCACCAAGCCCTGCCTCAGGACTTGGATGGTTTCTTGAGGGAACACCAGGTTGGGGACCTAAGCTGTACTGTTAGTCCATTTGAGGAAGATCTCCTAGTGAGTAGAGGACCTGGAGCACCTGTAAACAGAGCTCCTGTGGTTCTAGAGTCTGGCAGTACAGCTCCGGTAGGGAGGGTACAGGAGTCCAGCGTGAGGAGTGATTGGGGGATGAGTTTCCCAGTGGATGCACCAGTGGACCAGGGACTAGCTAGTTGGGCTAGATCTTCTTGGGGGAACCCGGGTTTTCGCCACTTCTGTTCTGGGGGATCTTCGCGCACTGTCAGGTGGACAGGGGACGGGAGATCTGTGCCAGACAGTCAGTCACACGATACATGGGTCATGTGTCAGCCTCAGGGGGATGGCGTGTGAATCCCCAGAAGTCCTGGAGTGCCAGGCGGTTATTCCACCAAAGGTTCTAGACCGGAGGTTGGAAGGCCAGGTTCAGGATCAGCCTGACCTGAAGGGTAGGACGACTGTAACCAGTGTCCTGACTGGTTCTTCTTCCAGAGGTACTGCCCCAGTTGGTGGGGAGCAGGGCTCTGGAAGTGGGTGCAGAGGGTGGGAGAGCCCACCTCTGACCCCGGTGCAACCTGAGGGGTTAAACCCTGGGTTGGAATTGCG
Source organism: Triturus cristatus (assembly GCF_964204655.1). Lineage (NCBI taxonomy): Eukaryota > Metazoa > Chordata > Amphibia > Caudata > Salamandridae > Triturus > Triturus cristatus. The sequence goes on along the minus strand of NC_140585.1, from coordinate 963,365,364 downwards.
TTCTAGGTGTACCCCTAGCCGGAGGAGGAGGAACCAGAGGAGAAGAGGTAGGGGGAGGAGAGCCTTCCCTGAGACTCCTGGTCCGCCTGAGGGTGCAGACCCTAGGCTGGAGAACCAGTGGCAGTCTAGTCCTGTCTTGCAGACAGGAAGAGTGGAGAATGGCCGCTATGTGCCAGGGGTTACTACCCCCCACTCTGTGGTTAGGCAAGGACCAGTGGCACCTGAGTGGCCTAGGGCCTGGTCTTGGCCACGAACATCTTGGGAGTACCAGTGGGGTAGCCCAGTTGGTCCGGACAGTGGTTTTAGAAGGAATCCCATGGGTTCACCGTGGCGTAGAACAGGAGGGTGTCCCTGCAGTTGCGGGCCCGCGTCCGTGTTCTATCGCCCCAAGCAGGGAAGTCCATCACGGTGGTGATTGGTCTACCCTGCGTTTTGGCTGGAAGGGGGTTGTGTTGGACTTGGCCCTTCTGGCAGGTTCACCCCTGAACTTTTTTGCTTTTACTGGTGACCTGGTGGTAGTGATTTTTGGTTTCTGCGCACTTTCCCTGTGTCCCAGAGTAAAGTGCGTGCTCACTCTGAGTGCATGTGGTGAGATAGGCCTGCCCTCCCATAGGAATGCATGGGGAATGTATGTGTCCCTGGTAGTTCCTGATGCGTGGGGTGTGCAGGCTCGAGTTTGGTATGTGCGGACTCGTGTGATTGAATGCTTCGCAATTATGTATTATGCGTGATTATGTCATGTGCGGAAGTGCCACTTCTAGGAGTTGGCATATTAGTGTAAAATGTGTCTGAAGTGTGATTGGCTGGAGCTGGCTGGTGAGCCTGGCTCCAGGAGTCTGGGTGGGTCTGCCCCAGTGGTGAGTGTGAGATTAGCATGCTGATGGCTGGGGAGTAGTGCACCTGGGTCCTGTGAATAGGGCTGGGATTACCCCACACAATGCTGGCTCCGCCCCCTGTGGTGCGACTGATGACCCTAGCCCTGCCAGTGAATAGAGTGAGGGGCTGAGCACATCAAGGGTGCTCCCCAACCAGCTGCGACTGGTTTTTCCCCTCACCCTGAACCAAGAACAAAGGGAAGAGGTGTATAAAAATGGGGCTGTGTCCCCACAGAGTTGTTCTCTTCTAGGATCCTGCCTGAGGGGGCTGCTGCTGTTGCTGGGCCAGAGGACCACCACTTGGACTACCTTCCTGCCTGGAGGCCCAGTGAGCTGGCTCTGGGCCCAGCCTTGCCCCCCTGCCATGCTGCATACAGAGGAGAACTTTGCTGGACTTGGTTTTTATTCTCCTCTAAGCGCTGGGAGCGCTTTATTTGTATCCCTAAGTGCCTGGAAGCGCTTTTATTTGACTTATAGCGCTAGGAGCGCTTTATTGGGGACCCCAGCATCAAGACGCGCTTTCCCTGAAGAGCGCCTTCATTGTGGCCCGTAGCGCGGCGCTACGATAATCTGCGAGGGAACCCCGACGTAGGGATTCCCCCGCTTTTGCTGGTTTTAAGGCGGGAGCCCACCCCGCATTGTGTGCTCGTTGCCGGGTGCCTACCCCGCTTATTTGTTTATTTAGCTGGCGGGTGCCCACCCCGCTTATTTTTTTTTTAATTACGAGGGAGCCTACCCCTCTCACGGCCAGAGAATGACCGCCGTGGCCAGGGAAGCCCAGGAAGTCAGGCAGCTCTGACTGGGACGTGGGCGGGCCTTAACCCGGAAGCCGACGGGAGCCTACCCCGCGCTTCCCTGAGGAGAAAAGAGAGGGCGAGTCTGCAAGCAGCAGCGTCGCTGCTGCCCGGTCGGAGTGCTGCCGGTCCCTGAAGAGAGAGCAGAGAGCGGGGATGACGCGGGAGCCCCCAGAGCCACAGCCCGGTGAGTTGAGCAGGGCTGGGGGACTCCGTGCACGTGCTGTAGGTGCCGGTCCGCTTCCACGACGGGGCACATTTGTACAGAGTCCCGAGGGACTCCAACCACGAGGGCATCTCTCTGGTGCTACGAGCGGCCCCGTAAGGCAGCGGGCCGCTCCAACGTGAGTGGGGGCATATTGGTTTTAGAGCCTGAAGGCTCCAAAAAGGCATTGTTGTTCGAGCCCATGAGGCTCCCACGACGGGGCAAATTATTTGTTTAGAGTCCCCCGATCGGGACTCCAACGAGGCGGGCATTCTTTGTGTATAGTCCAGAGGGACTCCAACGGGGCCGCAATATTTGTCAGAGCCACGGAGGCTCTAGGGGGCATTTCTTGTTGTTTAGAGCCCAGAGGGGCTCAGGGGACAGTCAGTTGGACAGAGCCTGCAAAGCTCCAGCGTTGGCCCCATCATTGTCCTACAGCTGCCCAGCACTTCGTGGGCAGCTGCTCCATTTAGGCCCCTGACTCTGCTGAACAGGGAGTCCTAGCCCCTACGAGGCCAGTTGGCCTAGGGACTGCCATAGGTGGTGGCTAATGTGAGTTTTGCACTATTGTTCCTAACCCGCACCTCTGAATGTGTTTTATGCATCATGTGCCTTGTGTTTACACCTCTGAATGTGTTGTGATGCATCATGTGTAATGAGCTTATACCCCTACAGGTATTGTGATACTTAGGTGGTTGTTTTTCTCCTAGTACAGGTGGTGCTAGTGAGGTCCTGGTTCCCTGCGCAATATTTTCCTAAGGTGGTTAGGGTTGCGTAGGTGGTACTTACTTGTTACCAGTAGTTACTGGTTGTGTGCTTCATGTGTTATTTTGTGCTACAGTAATTTTATATCCTATGTTCTAAGTGCTACGTTCTAAAAGTGCTAATTCCTGACAGTGGTCCATGTGGCCCTGTCCCCTGTACATATAATCCCTTGTAAAATTCTGCCCAGTGCCAGTTGACACAGTGTGAATTGTGTGAATATTATCTAATGTGTTTTGGTATAATACAAAGGCTATTTTTATATAATACCTTGTGTGGAGTTTCTTTTGTGGTGGGCCTTGGGTGTTGTTGCTGGGTGCGCGCGCAAACGCTTTACACATTGCCTCCGAGATAAGCCTGACTGCTCGTGCCAAGCTACCAAGGGGGTGAGCAGGGGTTATCTCTGGCGTGTAACTCCCCAGCCCTGACTAGAGTGGTGGTTTCTGCCTGGCTTTGGCGCAAGCCCTAGCCAACCAGAAATCCCCATTTCTAACAGTGACTATCAATTCATGGGAGTCATGCTACATGTCATGTGTCGACATGTATGCATAGTAACAAAACATGCACAGGAGCAGTGCCCACACATTCCAAACAACTACCACACCCAAAAGGCCTTGCTGCAATCCTACCCAAAGGATACTTTTCACCATGTCCGTGCATGTAACGCTGATTCAGCACACGCTGCAATACTTATGAGGAATAGCAGGAGCCCAACGATGCCACGAGCAGACAGCATGCGCAACTTCCTGGGGATGACAGACACACAAGAAGTCACTGAAAAGATAGTCAACCGCATGCATGGTCATTTACTCTACAGGAATAAGGTTGTCACCATGCTAGTTTTAAATTTACTGTCCCAGCTACAATGTGTGGAATGACATCATCACTCGAGTGACACATCAGAACACACCTCTAAGGCACTTAGCATACAGTCAGCTGGACACACACATTGCAACACATGCCACACAAGGCTCAAAGCGTGCACACTCAGACCCAGGGACTCACCATTATGAGAAGTAGTTGCGTATGAGCTGACTCCGGATGTCCTCCTCCTCCTCCTCCTCCTCCTCCTCACTTGCCTCGTGACCAAGCCCTTCATCCTCCACGGGTGGATGTTCCTGCTCATCCAGATCCAGGATGAGTGGCACAGCTTTCTCCACTGCCATGATGCGCAGCATGCAGCACACAACGAAGATTTTGCAGACCTTCACCGGTGCATATGGGAGGGATCCGCCTGTCATGTGATGGCACCGGAATCGGCTCTTCAGGAGGCCAAACGTCCTCTCAATCACTCGCCTGGTCTGCCCATGGGTGTTGTTGTAACGGTGATCTGCAGCTGTTCTGGGGTTGCGGAGAGGCGTCATCAGCTACGGCATGTTGGGATAGCCAGAGTCCCCTACATGGAAGCATCATGTAAAGAAGTGGGTCAGGAGATGCAGTAAGATACAAAGATACCGCTAAATACAGGACAAACAGAGCATACCCACCAACAAGACGTGTTCGTTTGTTGTGCAGCCGCAGCATCATTTCTGGCACCCTGCTACGCCTCATGATGTAGGCATCGTGTGCTGACCCTGGAAAACGTGCACAGACATGGGAAATCAGCATGTTAGGTAGACACACCACAAGGGCATTAATGGAGTGATAATGTTTTCGGTTTCGATAGGCTACCTCCTGTGCCTGTGGTGGTACCAAAGCCACATGTATCCCATCAATGGACCCAATTACATGGGGCATCCCTCCCAGGGCATAGAACTCACCCTTGACCCCTGTCAACTGCTCACGAGTCGGAAAATGGATGAATTCATCCAGGTGCTCCAACATGGCTTCTAAAACATCATGCAGGACACGGCTGAACATGGTCTGGGACATGCCACCCACATCAGCTATGGTGAATTGAAACGTACCGGTGGCAAAAAAATGTAGGGCTGCCATCACCTTCATCTTGGGGGTCAGCGCAGTAGGATACCTGTGTAGCGGTTGGAGGTGTGGTTCCAGCCGGGCGGTCAAGTGCTCAATCAACTCATGCGAGAAGCGGTAGCATCTTATGCAGTCACGTTCCATCATGGCACCCAAGTCTGGCATTGGTCGGGGGAGAGGCGGTGCCCTGCAGAAATTTGGAAGGAATAACGAAGAGTGAGTACATTACAACACCCATGTCAATAAACTGAGCACATGTTCAACAGCTAATACACATCTGCGAAATATAGAGTTTGGTCTGTGCAATACATCCAGGACACGTATGCCAGCCAGATGAGACTCCTACGAAGAGCCAGCTACAACCGTTAATTGTCAAGTTCTACATTACATGCCCTGAAACAAGCTGTGGGCCAGTGTAAGTGAACAGCCAGAGACATCACAGGAGTGACATACATCCACATATCTGCATTTGAAGGATGTCATCTCATACAGACAGCTGGCGGCAAGCTAGACGCACAGGGCACATGTCATTAAAAATTAGCAGCTCACGCACATTGCGATGAAGCAGTACACGTGAAAAAAGAAAACACGGACATGGAGACGACGCAGATATGTCCTCATGTCAAAAGAACATGTTCGAAGCATCCAGACACACGTAACGTGTGAATCCACATGTGGAATGGTGTGCATATATGTGTGCCATGGCCATCTACGCACAGACACATGTTGGATGCAGCAACAGCAGATGCAGTTGACGGAACACCAACAGCAAGCTCATGGGAACACATGACACACACGACATAGTCACATCGGGCCACGCTGGTAGTGAGATGTCAGGTGTTAGTGTCCCTGTCCCTGGCATCAGGGGACAGTTGCGGGTGTTGGTGACTGTGCCATACCAGTGATGCAGTGCTTGACACGTTTTTACTACATGCACACATGTGCAAAATGTGAAGGGGAAGTGTGCCACATAGTGCCCCATCACACATGGCATGTGTACACAGGTCATCAAACATCTAATGTGCAAAAACATGAGGAGACATATGCCATATCACTATCTGACACACATAGGCCCTGCACAAGAAGGACTGCACTGACAATGACTTGATGTACAGCCTTGTGCGAGTCTGAGACCTCCATTCCTTTCCTGTGCACCTCCTATCACCAGTGGAAGATGTGAAACGCACCGTACACACGCTCTGAGGGCGTGTGTACGGTACATATCAATATATTGGTGTTGGCGTAGGAGTACGTGTGTGTGTACGGACCATACACACGTACGTGTACGACCAGTGTGTACACGTACGTGTACGACCAGTGTGTACACGTATGTGTACAATGGTAGTACACCGAGTGTGTACACGTACGTGTACAATGGTAGTACACGGACGTGTACTACGGTAGTACACGTACGTGTACACACTGGTGGTACACGTACGTGTACACACTGGTGGTACACGTACGTGTACGACCAGTGTGTACACGTACGTGTACGACCAGTGTGTACACGTATGTGTACGACCAGTGTGTACACGTACGTGTACTACGGTAGTACATGTACGTGTACACACTGGTCATACATGTACGTGTACGACCAGTGTGTACACATACGTGTCAAATGCACTGTGTAACTGGTGCCATAGGGGTACGTGTGAAACGCACCGTGCCTGTGTGTGGATTGTAAAATTACATAGGGGACACATGAGGGACAAGTATTATGGCCTAAATGCATGCTGGTTGTCATGGAGACCGAGTTTCCTGTTCAAATTTTTCCATCAGGTGGCCAGCAAAAGTCGGTTGGAGACAATATACAATGTTGCAAAGTGGTTGTTGACTTGACATGATGCTCAAATTTTGAACCATGTAAAGGCACTCACTGGTGTATGTTTAAAGGGATTGGAGGAAACGTAGGATGCAAATGAGTCTGACCAATCACTCTGTACTCCTGTAAATGAAACATCCCAGCAAGGCAGATATAAGGCAGCCAGAACCCATGAGAGGGCACTTGCCTGCACAATACGTCATTGGACACCACTGCTGCTGTCATTGCTTCCTCTGTCACCATGTCCAGGTCTGTGGAGAGGGCCCAGCCATTCACCCAGGAGGAGAATGAGGCGTTGCTGGACGTCATCCTCCCACAGTACCCCAGCCTGTATGGGAGACCAGGGGAGCAGGTGAGTGCTGACTCCACTAGCTTTGACTGTGCACCTTTTTTGTGACTGTCACTTCTGGCATTGTGTCCAGGTGTGACAGACATGCAATGTTGTTTAGAGTGGGTCCCAGGGGAGGGGAATGCCTTATGTCTCTCATGCAGAGCATGATGTAGTTCATGTCTGCACTCCTCACTTGCATTGTGCTTACTGTGACAATCACTGCATGGTGCATGGCACATTCAGCCTGGCTAATCCTCTTGGGCATTTTTGTTCTATAGTCCTGATGTGATTCAGTGGTCCCCCCGGTGTGACAGGTGACTGTACCCACACATGTGTGTGAGTTGAGTGGAGCTGTGGTGAGAGTGTCCAAATGATGTGTACGCCCCCTGGACATTGATGTGTGTAAATGTTCCTTGTCATGTGGGTGATTGTCTAAGTGGAGTGTTGCACCACACCTGCATGGAGGAGGCAAATGTTCTACACATCTGATGTGAGAAGGAAGCTGTGCTGTGTGTCTGACGTGCTGAGCTAGCCCCACACCTGTGACACCCCCCAGGCAAGTGGCACATGTGCAGAGTGAGGTTTGTATCCGCTGTTGCCAATGCCAGGTGATTGATCTGTGCCTGTGTGTGTCTGTGTACTCTGCTGAGGTTGCGTCAGTGGCATAGGGCATGTGACTGCTTTGAGGTGCTGTCCATCAGCCTTGTGTTGCTTGTCATGCACAGTGTGAGCCATGATCAGGGAGTGTATCGCACCCCTCATGGCACCTGTGTACTTTCAATGCCATGTAGTGCATTGGTTTCATAAACAATGGGGTGACCCTGTGTCCCTCAGAACCTGAGTATGAGTTAATTCTTCCTCCAGCAAATCAAATATTTCAGGGTCATCACAGTTTGAACCATATATTGAACAGATTGTGTAGCCAAAATTCATTTCTGCGATCACCCACCTACCCATTCTGTCGCATTTAACCCTCTTCGCCCCCCCAAAGAAGTTCTACCCAGAATTGCGACCCCCCTTACGATGGAGGTTTGTGTGGTACAGGCTATAATATCAAACCCTTTCATACAGAGTAGATTGCGGCTGGCCCAAGGTAAATGAGTCTCTTGTATACAGATTATATCTAACCTGTTAAATGTAGCAAAATGAGACAAATTTTGACGCTTTTTCCAATTGTTCAGCCCGTTAACATTAACAGTACAAATTTTAATATTAACCATTCTCATAATTCCAAACCTTCTTTACCACAAAGCACCCAACTGAATTCAGCAAAAATTCGTGCGGCGACCCAAAGAAAAAGAAACAAGAGCCCCAGCACATATGACCTTCACTACATCTACATCGACATCTTTCAGTTTGACCTACCTCCCTACCACACCAGATAAACTCTCTTTTAGTTTTTTCCCCCCACTCCCCCAAACCCAACCCCCACCCACCAACCCTCTCCCACCTCCAAACCCCCCCCCACACCCCCCTACACCCCCACACCTTCCCTACAATTGAGGCGCTCAGAACTTGTCTGAGCATGTGATGCGAGCATGGTCGCAAGAGAGAGAAAATTCAGCAAAGCCTGACGAATACAATGATCAAGTTATTTTCCTTAATTCAATACTCCCAATTAGCCCAGTTAGCCCAAGGCATCAAGGAAGTCCTTTGCCTTGATCTCAGAGGAGAAATAATTAATCTTCCCTTCATTAATAACTTTCAACTGGGCAGGATTAATCAGATAGGCTTGCAAATTTTTGTCCTGGAAAGGTTTGATGAGCTGCCGCAGTCTCCAACTCCTTTCTACCGTGACATGACAATAGTCTGGGCGAACGAAGAAGGTCACCCCTTCACTAGACCTCCTCATATCCGGCCTCGCCATCTCAGCAATAAGTTGCCTTAGAACAAAGTTGCCGAAAAAGATCAGGATAGCTCTAGGCTTGTCACCCTCTTTCGCATTTCTGCGCATTCTGAACGGGGTTCGATGAACCCTCTGAATTTCAGAGGGCCAATTCCAGCTGGATAGCTCAGGAAAGGCTTGACCAAACAATTTAATAACATAAGCTCTAATATCTAGGCCTTCGGACCCCTCGGGGATCCCCAAGACCCTGAGATTGTTCCGCCTCAATCTGTTCTCCATGTCCTCGAGTTTCCACTGTATGTCTGAAAGCTGTGAATTATGAGCATCAGCTTTGGCCACTGCCTCGGTAGCCTGAGCCTCTGTGGCTACAATCCTTTCTTCCAGATTGGAGACCCTATTGCCCAATGTTGTGCATGCCTTAGATAACTTCCTCACGGCCCCCTGCATTTTCCTCATAGCTGCTTGTGATTTCTTACTATCCTGGCGGGTCTCTTCACGGTGAGCTATAATTTCTTGGTGAATTATTTCCAATAATGACGCCTGAGATGTCTCTGGGGTGAGATTCCCCTGCAGTGGCCTGTCCGACGAGTCTTCCCATCTAAGCTCCTGATTAACCTGGCTCTTGGAACTTTTAGAACCAGCAGTGGGCCTCACCGCAGTAGTAGGCAGCTCAGATTCTTGATCACTTCCTGTGCCCCGAGTACTACCCTCTAGTAAGGAACTTTGATCTTCTTCCTCGTCTGACCATTCAGCATCTTCGGATACCGAAAAGAAGCATTCGCTTGGAACCTTTTCAACTGGCCCCTGCCCCAACCTCTCAACTTCTAGGGTGGCCTCCCTAGAAACAGGCTCAAGGGCTTCAGAGTCTGCATGTTTGTCGTGTTTCTCCCCCTGTTGTTCGTCGCTAAGTTCTGGGGGGCCAATGCTATTGATGGTTTGAAGACCAGCATTAATGACATCATCCGCTTTTGTGGAAGCCAATGCTTCTTCCACCTCCGAGATATTAATAATATTATTGGGGGAGCCCGCAGGTACACAGCTCAAAGCACCGCACACCGGCCCTCCTTCAGCTAGAGGGTTATCAAAGGCTTGTGACTTGTCCGCTCCTGCTCCTCCTACACTCATTTTAGTGAGAGCTGTCTCCTGTCTTTTCCCGGTGGGCTCCAACTGTAGATCGCCATTCACCCTCTTCTCCTTACTTAATTTCACAAACATATCAGCTAACATGGTGGAAGACGCCTGACGAGTCTTACCAATTATCCGCTGTTTTCGGGCAAGGGGAGAGTGAGTTCTGGTAGGGTGAGCTAAACCCTCCTGCCCCGATCCACCTGCCAGCCCTCCTTTCTCTTTCAATGTTGCCGGGCTTGCCTTAGCAGATTTAGGAGGCATAATGACCGGTCTCGTCATGCGAACCCTTCTCCTAGTCATAGAGGGGTCTCTACCGGGACACAGACGGCGTGGTTCCAAGTCCTGAATCCTGCTCGACTCCTTACCTCCGAAGACCGAACTTGCGCGGAGTTCCGCTCCGCTACACAGCCTCCTCCCCCAAGCTGCAGCTGAACGCCAGCGGCGAGACGTGCGTACCGCAGCAGCGGCTAGCGTCCACAGGAGAGGGGCTCTGGAGCCGGTAGGTACAAGAAGCATTATTCCATTATTCCAGTAAAGATTGTGTCCCGTGCCGTGCTGTGCGATAGGCTGCCAGGTTCCCAAAACCCTTTCGGCTTACGGCTTACGGCTTACAGTTCCCTCTCCAGCTCTATCGGCATCTCTCTCTTGCGATCTGCTGCTCCCAGCCACTTCACGCGGCCGCCATCTTGCCTCCTCGATCCATCTGACTCTACGCTAGTTTGTGCGTTTTTGTTTGCTTTTCATGTGTTCTGTCTCAATATAATTTATTTTTTTGTCGATTGATATATTCAGTTTTCTGTTAAATGTTTTTGTAAAGCAAAGTAATTGTGTGGTTTTACCCGACAGAACCATTGTACTTTATATAATGTAGTGCATTGGGGCTTCCCCAGAGGCTAATGTCCCTATGACAAAGGTGCTATTAGTTGGCAGCATACTATGCCCTGTTCAAAAAAGCAAAGATGTTCAAATGTGTGTCTCTGTGACATGGAGCAGGTGTAGTGATGTTGTCTCACTTTGTCATCCTCACAGGTAACCGCCTACGAGAAGGGGAGAATTTGGAAGCGAGCCGTCAGGGCCGTGATGTTGGTGGAGGGTCGCTGTCGGCGCCTACCCCAAATGAGGAAACGCTGGCAGGACATCCGGTGCTGGACCAGGAGGATCGCTCGGGTCCTGCTGGGGGACTCACCTCCACGCCCTCACGGCGGGCGTCGATGACTGACCCACCAGATGAAGCGTGTCCTGGCGGTGGTCTTCCCTGACATGGATAGGCGGTTACAGGAGGGACAGCAGCAAGGAGGAGGTGGGTACATGTGTGTTTGTTGTGTGTCACCAGCTTTAGGAAGTGCTCAGTCGCATGAATACACTGCCAGTGTTTATATGTGCAGTGCATATCCTGTTGCCCCAAGTCAACCGGGGCTGTTCTTCCTCCCTTCCCCTCCTTGACATGTGTTCCCTGGTCTGTGTGTAATCACTCTTGCACATGGTCATCTAGGCTGCCAGTTAATCCAAGTGCACAATGCTTGCTGCATCATGTGTGGGGGCGGTCTGTGACATGTGTTGGTACCTTGCCTGTGCCCTGTCCTGTTCAGTAACTTGGGGGTCACTTAATTGTTGGCACTGATGCTGAGTCTCAACATAGGAGTGTGAGGTTTAAAATGAACAGACTTGCAGCATGCATGACCGATGTTGTGGCCTCAGACATGATGTGCATGAGTGGGAGATATGCATTGTGCCGGAACGGTTGTTCCTGTTACAGTCAGATCATTCCAGGACCATGGAGCAGTGTGCCCACTACAGTCCCCTGAGACACCTTTTCCTAGGAATCATGTGTGTCATCCAACACTGTGGCCATTCTCGGTATGTTCAGCATAGGTTGGCCTCTGTGGCATTCTTCCCTGGCCTCATTTGTATTTACGTAAAGTGTGCTACATGTGTCCACTGTACAGGTTGACCCTATTTGGCTTGTGCATACTCACACCGGCCAGTGCCTGTGTGTCTATGTACAACTATCTGATGATGGCTGTTTGTCACTAATATGTGTGGTCACCCTCACGAGGTGATGTTGAGTACATTTAGGAGTTCTTGATGCACATTTTAGTAAACCCAGATTAAGAGGTGTAAGTACTTGCTCTATCTCAATCACATTGTCTCAGGTAGGGGGGGTTTGGGCGGGCAAGGCCTACATGTCCAAAACGTATGTCTCCTTGCCAGGTCTGACCTGTGTGTGATAATTGTCTGGACAGACACTCAACATGCAGTGACCCAGTCATGTTGTGCAGGGTTTAATGTTTGTGCTTTGCAGCATGTGTCAAAGTTAAAAGACATGGTTCCTGCTCATCCATTTTTGGCGTGGTCCAGATGCTACGTAGTTTGGTCTGTGTGTGCTGACATCTGTGTGGGCAATCTTGGTTCCCATGAGGGTGTCTCCTCAGTGCAGGTGCTCCTTATTCCGACACAATTGCAGGGCCATTAGCTAATGCATTGTCCTGTGTTTGGACATGTGTGTCACTCCACATGACAGGTAGTGGGTCAGATGTGTTGCCAAATGTGTCATTATGGTACGGATGGCCATGTGACAGGTGGCATGATTCAAGTTGTTAGTCAAGAAGTCTTGTACGTTGGCACTCACTACACTTGTCAACATGTCTCAATAGTTGATATGCATTACTATGATGTTTTGTGGTGAATGACAATAATGTGCCTGCATGACAGATGTCTCCCAAGGAAGTGCGCAAGACACCACCTTTACACTTTTCTGGGACACGCTGGCACATTTAAAACAAAGGCACAGTTAGGAAAAATATTTGTTTAGAGATTATACATATACATGTTCCTACAGTGTGGTTGCATTTGGGTCATCCAGACCACCGTGGTGCCATGTATATGTACTTACTGATACCCCATTTCTTCTTTACAGTGGCTTATTTGATTTAGGCTGCCAGCTCATACAATGACTGTGTAAATGTAGTTTTGTGTGCACCTCCTTGTGTGACTTCTGTTATACAGGAACATGTGTGTTCTGATCAAAAACTGGCACATTCACACATTCCAAACACGTCGATTGTGTAAAGTGTTGTGATTCCCAAGGGTTCACAATGTATTTCTTTTGGCTTTCCAAATTACTCACAGGTCTCTGAGTGTGGGGACACCTTCAGCATTGGCGTCTGTTATTTGCCCTTGGGTGCACCAATACTGTTTCTTTCACAGTGAACAAGAGGTGGCATGCATGCATAGTCTGGCTGTGCTCAACAATTCCCAGACACCATATCCTCTGTCTAATTGGATATCGAGTTATTTGCTGTTGTGTCCTAATTTTTATTGTTTCCAAGTGGCATGATGGGTCAACCAACTGGGGAGTGCAGGGCTTACATATGTGCGGAGTATTCTAGATGTTACTCATGATGCATTTCCTGATATGCATTGTGACCTATTTTGTTTGGACTCATGTGTCATATGTATACAGGTGTCTGATTATTTTCTGTCTCTTCACCTTGCCCACAGCATCATCAGGGGACACCGAGGGAGACACCTGCACGGACGTGGAGGAGGGATCCAGCACCGGTGCCACCAGTGCTGGCGAGTCTGGTGCAGCAAGTGGCACGGAGGGTGAGGGAAGTCAGGCGGAGGAACTGTCTAGTACCAACACCGACTACGACGCTGACGGGTCCGAGGCTGAACTCCCAGAGGGGGCGGAGGCTGCTCCAACAGCTGGCAGCAGCACTACATCTGTCACCGCCCCCTCCATTCCCATCACCGCCCTCCCAGTTGCTCCGGTCCCTTCTGTCCGTGTAGGGCAACAACATGTCTCCTTAGTGCCAGGCACCACACCCCCTGCCCATGTCTCCCCTGCTGCCCTCACTGCCGAGTCTGTGGACATTCAGCGGCAGTTGCAGGTTGGCCAGACATTGCTGCTGAGTGTCCTCCATGGCCACACCAGACTGCTGACATAGATGGTGTCGTACATGGAGGGCATGTCATCAGCGATGTCTGACCAACGGATGTTGTTGAGGTCCATGGACTCGTCACTGATGGCAGCAGTGAGTCTCCTGCAGCGCTTCGTACCCCCCACCCCTGCACCATCCACACTTCCCACTCCCATGCCTGTCCCAAGCACACCCAGACATTCCCAGGCACGAACCCCACCAGACACAGGCAGCACACCAACATGGAAGGGCAAGTGCACACCTCCTGTCACGCACACTCAGGGGGAAGAAGGCACACCCACTGGGTCTGGGGCACACAGGCAGACACGCAGTCCCATCGGAGTCCACATTCCTCACTCCCCAGTCCCTCCAATGTCACTCTCCTCGGCTCCCCTGCTCCACAATCTGAGAAGGAGACCTACTTGGCTGTGCTGGGCCTCAGCCCCACTGGTTCACCAGCCCGCAAATGGGCAAGGCACTCCACGGGTAGGGGAGTTGAGTCCCCCCCTGTCCACCACCTCCCCCAATAGCATTGCAACCCATCCCTCCGACCCCCCCCCCTCCATGGGGCCTGTGGTTTCTTCGGGTGCAGGGGAGACGCTGGACGAGCTTGCGGAAGTGTGCAGCACCCTGCTAACCATCCCCTTTGGCGCTGCCCCACCCCCTGTTGCGGAGTCGTCCGTCCCTGCACCCACAACACCTACCCTTCCCCCTCCTGTCCCTGTGGTGCCTGGTCCTTCCCCACATGATGCCCCCCCCAGTCGATGAACATGAAGTGTCTAATGTGCAGGCAAGCTAGGGGAGACTCGTGGCCATGTGTCCCCCCTCCCCCAGGACTTCACATCTGGACTGGCCTATGGCCTTTGTAAATAGTGTCCTTTTATATGTTTTAATTTAATGCTGAATAAAGCATTTTGTTTTTCCTTTGAACACTATTGTTTTTCTGGTATTGATGTTGGTGCTGATGCTCCATGAGTTGGGGTGGTGATAATGTGTTAGGTGTCTGGGAAATGTTGTAGTCTGCTGCACATGGGGTGGACCCTGGTATCTGCGTGCCATCACAAGGTCTCTGCAAAGATTCTTTGGTCGTGTATGCTCTTTGTGTTTTGAGTCATTGTCCCAAGGAGTGTTCCTTCCTCTGTGGCACCTGACATCTTCCCTGCAGGGAGTTGCACAATTGTTGTGCTGACCTGTGTTTACATTTCCTTGGTGGGTGACGGATCCCTTCAACTATGGCCATGCCTGCTGAGCAATGTCTCCGCCTGCATCGTCTGTGCCATTCTTGGTAGTCACTGTACTTGTGTATAGAGTATGTTGCCATGCCTTCATGTAGAAATTGTCCCTTTTGCGCACTATGCATGTGTGTACTCCCAGCCTAGCACACATATGTTACTTGTTCTGCAGGGTATTTGGGCACCTGACTCAAAATTGTGGGCATTGTATCTGTGGGAACTCCACCCTATTTCTTCCATGGGAGATAACAACTTGGTGGCTGTCCCAGCACCTGTACATTCCTATCAGTCCTGGAATGTGCGTGACAGTGTGTGTCCCCTTTGGCTCTCTTAGTTTAGTAGGCTTTAACATGACTATACAGTCTTGTGGCATGATCTCAGTGTGTGTATTGTGCTGCATCCGCCAGGGGTGGGTATACATGTGTCATTTGTCATCACACACACATGTGGTATGTCATGCAGTAGGGGAAGGACATCCATCCTCATGGGAGTGGGACACTGCTGTCAGTGATGTGTTGTTATGGCACTCTCAACATAGTCGCACATTGGGGATGCGTTCATACACCCATGGAGTTGTGGTCATATGAGGATGATGTACACACCCCCATGTCTCTGTCCACTGCTGGTATTCCTCTGCACCCACCCCCATATCTCTGTCCACTGCTGGGAGTGATAGCCACCCACCCCTCACATGTCTCTGTCCACTGCTGGGAGTCCTCTGCACCCACCCCTCATATGTCTGGGCACTGCTGGGAGTGATATGCACCCACCCCTCATATGTCTGGGCACTGCTGGGAGTGATATGCACCCACCCCTCATATGTCCGGGCACTGCTCGGAGTGATATGCACCCACCCCTCATATGTCTGGGCACTGCTGGGAGTACTCTGCACCCACCCCTCATATGTCTGGGCACTGCTGGGAGTCCTCTGCACCCACCCCTCATATGTCTGGGCACTGCTGGGAGTGATATGCACCCACCGCTCATATGTCTGGGCACTGCTGGGAGTGATATGCACCCACCCCTCATATGTCTGGGCACTGTGAAGAACCAGAACCTTTTGGACCTGGCGGCGCAGGGTACGCCCTCTGTCTTCGGAGTGCACCTGCTTCGCTACACAGAGACACGGGACACTCTGTCGGCGTTAGAAGATTGGATTTATTTAGCTGCAGCTAGTACAGTTATCCTAGAAGTACACAAAGTAGGTTCTCAGGAAAAACAAAGTGGAACCAATAAGAAAGGTTCGAAAACAGAAATATCAGATGACTCGAAGAGATCTCTCCTCCCACTGTGTTTGTGATCCCACCCCCGAACTAATTCATTAACAGATTATAACTAACTTGCAGGTGGTGAGATACGCTTGTGTGTATTAGAGGACAGTCGTGACACAGGAGAATGCTAGCAGAAGACAGTGAAGGCCAGTTGATAAGATATGATCAGGAAAGAATAGTGTGAGCGCCTACAGATAGTTGAAACGGGGATTAGGAAAACCAGACAAGGATTAGTGTACTTGACTAGTCCAAACACCAGCTTCGCAAATAAGGCCGAGGACGTATTTCGACACCAAGCTACGGGAAAAGCAGAATAGACTTCGTTCGCCGTGCTGCCTGAGTGATGGCAACACAGAATGGCGGCGGGTCACAAAATGGCGGGTCGATTCGATCGTGATCGAAAATCGAAGTTCCTCAGACCCTCCTTTTGCCAGAACTCAGGCAAGACAGACTCACGTTAATCTGAGTCCACATCAATAGCCATGAGATTATCGAGCTGTTGCTGTAACATCATTCTTATGTTTTCTGTTACTTGAGGTTTGGGTTTTGGGATGCACATAGTAGCACAAAGATCACAGATAGCGGGACCACAGTGCAACAAAGGCAACAAGAAAATACAACAGTCAAGATTATTCCAAGGAATGTCAAAGCTTTCCAGCCCCATTTGGACAGTAGTCCCCAAAACCATTCCGTTAAAGACCAATCTCCTTCGTCCTGATGAATAGACTCGGAGATTATGTGCAACTTGGAGATAGCTTGGTATACTGTCGGAGCGTCATTAGGAATGAAAATACAACAGCTTGACCCGATCAATTTACATACTCCACCACGATCGGCAAGAATAAAGTCTAAGGCAACTCGATTTTGCAAGGTCATAAGACGATCCGTCTGTAGTTCCGCCGTGATATTACTTAAGGCTCCTACACGGACCAGTTGCCTTATATTTCTGCTGTTGGCCTTTGGACCCCAGAAGGGAAGAAAACCTTTAAGGAAATCTCCTCCTTCTTGTCCCGCGGTGTCTTTTGAGTCAATGATTCCTCGGCTGAGACGGGTTCGGTGATAATTGGCAGAAGCAGTGTAAGTAGGAGGAAGAAGGAAAGCTATGTAGCAGGTACCAGAGAAACCCGTTGGTAACCAAGTATAAGCTCTATCATAGCAAATGAAATAGGTGC
Organism: Triturus cristatus; assembly: GCF_964204655.1. NCBI lineage: Eukaryota > Metazoa > Chordata > Amphibia > Caudata > Salamandridae > Triturus > Triturus cristatus. The sequence goes on along the minus strand of NC_140585.1, from coordinate 963,348,083 downwards.
CTTGAGAAGGTACTAGAGGAGGCGAGTTTGGAGAGGAATAAATGTACGTGTAGGAACAGTTACTCTTTTGTGCAGTGTCAGAAGAACGATCGTTTATCTGTAAACAGAAGTTACCTTGATGCGGTATAGTCCAGATTGGCGAGGATTTTCCCTTTCCTACTTTATTATTAAGACTCGACATGTATTGGGTGACGTTCCAATTGGTGTATGCTTTTCTTTCGTCAATGGAAATCTTGCTGTTCTCCATGATTTTAGCCATAACTACCATACCCTTAATCAAGGAACTATGACTAAAATCCGGATAATTAATTTGTGAAGTAACAGACCGTCTGGATTTGCTTTTGTTGGAAACGCCCACTCCCACTCCGCAGGGTGGTGGTGGACTCCCCGAACACACTGTGGTAGCTTGGCTCGAGTGGTCAGGAAACAGGCGCAGTGCTAAGCATACAATATACCCATACAAGAACCATGCGTGCATCCGTTCCAAAAACGACTCTACACCGTAAAAATTATGAAAATATTCTTTCTTTATCTTTTTCTCTTAGTTGCTGATTGGAAAAATAAATAGGTCAATCACAATATACAAGTTTCAATTAGTGCAGGTCAAATAAATATTGGCTGTTTGATGAAATAAATAGGGGTGATCATAAATAACAGGGCATAAATACAAGTGCAATATATACAGACAATTAAATACTTTGAGGCAATAAATACTGTACCAATAAATATTGTACACCAACAAGTCCTGTGGACCTATAAATATAGTGCAGCAATAAATAGGTAAAAACTCAATAAATACAGTATCCCCAATAAATAATTAAAAGTATACCGCAACCCTCATATAATCAGATGACACTTCAATTCTTAAGGGCTGATATGGCCCAGGCACAGCTTGTAGGGTTGTGGAAGGCTTGAGGGGGGCTACTCCCTGGCTGGGACAAGGCTGAGGCCTAAACTGAGGTAGATCAAAGGGGGGAATACCAGTGCCCTGGCTTTCTCTCTCCACACAACCTCTCTAGGTTAGTCCCAGTTCACCCCTTGCACAGTCAGGTTGGTTTCAGCACCTCCCTAGCCCCTTAGAGCAGTCTCTCAGGTCTCCACAGGGCCTTAGGCGCCCTCTACTCCACTTACTGCCCTTTTTCTGATGTTCCGACGCCGCTGGAGTCGTGTCGACGCCGTGAGGCGGTTCCGGTTCGGTCTCGGCGGCCTCGGCACAATGTCAGTTCTTTGACGACGCCGGTAGGCGGTTCCGGTCCGATGTCGGTGGCCTCGGTTCGATCTCGACCTCCGATTCGACGGCGTCGGGCAGTCTCTTCACGATGTCGACTTCGGGCGGCTCCGGTCCGATGGCGCTCTCGGCTCCGATGACGTCGGCCGGCCTGGCCTCGATGTCGACTTCCGGCGACTCCGGGGTGCGATCCTCACCCCCGACCTCCGGTGCTCCTCCTCACAGGCTCCGGGCGACTCCGGAGTGCGATCCTCACTCCCGACCTCCGGTGCTCCTCTACCTCGGTCTCCGACGACTCCGGAGGGCGGACTTCACTCCTCCGATGACGCCGCTCGCTCGACCTCGGTTCACTTCCTCCTCGACCTCTGGTATTCCTCACGACCTCCGTCGGCGCCCTCTCACGACCTCAGGCGGCTCCGGGTACGACGTCTGCTACTTCAGTCAGCGCCGCTTCTCCACCTCGGGCTCCAGGTCTTCAGGCTACTCGACGCCGGACTCCAGGGAAACCAGTTCTCAGGTCAGAATCTTGCTGTTTTCTTGGTTCTAAGGCCTGTTCCTGCTGTCCAGGTCCTTAGGATAAGTTTCTTCTGTCTTCTTCCCACACAGGGCTATAGGCTGGGATCCATCAGTAGGGACAAGTATCAAGGGTGGGTTTATGGACCCCACTCCAGGCACAAGTTTCCACCCCTGCTGCTTCACTCCTTCCTCCTTCACTGTTGTGCTCCTCTCTCTTCACCAGTCAGGTGCCAACTGCCAGCTCCAACTGCCAACACTCTGTCTTAACCTCCCAACATTCTAAACCGCCTCCAACTGTCACAGAGTTCTGGAATCTTCTGGAATGTTCTGGAAGGTGCTGGTAGGTTCCAGTGGATGCTGGTGATGTCACAGGTGGCCACCATTTTGTGCTTCAGGCCCTCAGACAGAAGTTTCAGGGGTAGCTAAAATGGCTCCCTGAATCTGTAGCAACACGAAAAAGTCTGGTGGTTCCCAAAAAGGAGAAATTCAAACAGGGTTTGAGGCAAAAGTGGGACAAAATAAATAATGATGAGGAGGGATCACCCAAAGGGCTGACAGGTCTAACACGCGTCCCCCCCAGCTGAAAGTGGGGAGAGCTACCCAACCCCTTGGGAGTTCTCATCACTAAGGCGGAAATACCTTGAGAGACCGTCTGCATTGGCGTGGTCCACTCCAGGCCGATGTTCCACCTGAAAGTCCATTCCCTGTAGGGAAATAGACCACCTCAACAACTTGGGATTCTCCCCCTTCATTTGCATCAGCCAACGAAGGGGTCTGTGGTCGGTCTGAACCAGGAAGTGCGAGCCAAACAGGTATGGCCGCAACTTCTTCAGAGCCCATACCACTGCAAAGGCTTCACGCTCTATTGCACTCCACTTCTGTTCCCTGGGAAGTAGTCTCCGGGATAGGAAGACCACGGGTTGATCCAGACCCTCTTCGTTGAGTTGCGATAACACTGCCCCAATGCCATGTTCTGATGCATCTGTCTGGACAATGAACTTCTTGGAAAAGTCTGGGGCCCTTAAGACCGGGGCCTCGCACATGGCTTTCTTCAATTTCTCAAAGGCTTGCTGACAAGCCTCCGTCCAGACTACCCGTCGAGGTTGTTTCTTGGACGTGAGCTCCGTGAGAGGGGCTACGATGGTACCGTACCCCTTCACGAAGCGGCGATAGTATCCCGTGAGGCCCAAAAATGCTCGGACCTCAGTCTGTGTCTTGGGGGGTTCCCAGGCCATGATGGCCTCGATCTTCGCCTGGAGGGGTTGCACCGTTCCCCTACCCACCAAGTGTCCAAGGTACACTACCGACCCCTGCCCGATCTGGCACTTGCTGGCCTTGATCGTCAATCCAGCTTGTCTCAGGGCCTGGAGAACAGCTTGCAGGTGACGCAAGTGATCCTCCCAGCTGTTACTGAAGACGGCTATGTCATCCAGATAAGCAGCAGAGAAACTCTCCATTCCGGTGAGGATCTGGTTTACCAGGCGCTGAAACGTGGCAGGTGCGTTCTTGAGCCCAAAGGGCATCACACAGAACTGGTAGTGGCCATTGGGCGTGGAGAAGGCTGACCTTTCCCTTGCTCCATCAGTCAACGAGATCTGCCAGTACCCTGAAGTAAGGTCAAAGGTACTTAGATATTGGGCAGCTCCCAGCCGGTCAATCAATTCATCCGCCCTAGGGATCGGATGAGCATCAGTTTTTGTCACTGAATTCAGTCCCCGGTAGTCCACACAGAACCTCAGTTCTGGTTGGGCACCCGGTGGTGCAGCTTTCGGTACTAACACCACCGGACTAGACCAGGGGCTGCTAGAAGGTTCAATCACTCCTAGCTCCAGCATCTTAGTGACTTCACTATGAATGCTGGCCTTCACCTTGTCTGACATCCGGTAGATCTTGGACTTCACAGGTGGGCTGTCTCCTGTGTCCACGTCATGGACGCACAGGTGAGTCCTACCCGGGACAAGGGAGAACAACGCAGAGTACTGCCCCAGGGCCTGGCGACAGTCCTCCTGCTGTTCAGGAGTTAGAGATGGGGAGAGAATCACTCCCTCCACCGACCCATCTTTTTCCTGAGACGCAAACAGATCAGGGAGAGGCTCGCTTTCCACGTCCTCTCCTCCGTCAGTCACCATCATCAAGATGACTTCGGGCCTCTCGTGGTGGGGTTTGAGGCGGTTGGCATGCAGCACCCGCAGGGGCTGACGAGGGGTCTTCAGGTCCACCAAGTAGGTAGCCTTACCCTTCTTCTCCAACACCTCAAAGGGTCCTGACCAGCGATCCTGGAGGGCACTAAGCTCTCCTGGTTCGATCACCCACACCTTCTGGCCAGGCTCCAACTCCACCGGGTGAGCGTTGTGGTCATACCACGCCTTCATCACTGCTTGGCTGGCTTCCAAGTTGTCAGAAGCTTGCTTCCACAACTTAGCCATTTGGCTCCGGAAGGCCAGCATGTAGCTCACCACATCCTGGGGGAGCTTTCTGGGAGTTCTTTCCCAGCCGTCTCTCACCAGGTTAAGAGGTCCGCGTACAGGGTGCCCATACAGAAGCTCGAAGGGGCTGAAGCCCACTCCCTTCTGTGGCACTTCCCTGTATGAAAAGAGTAAACAGGGTAGGAGGACGTCCCATTTCCTCCGCAGGCTTTCAGGCAGACTTCTGATCATGCCTTTTAAGGTTTTGTTAAACCTTTCCACCAGACCATTGGTCTGGGGGTGGTAAGGAGTCGTGAACCGGTAGGTCACTCCACACTCCTTCCACATTGCCCGCATATACGCTGACATGAAGTTGGTCCCCCTGTCGGACACAACTTCCTTGGGAAAACCCACTCGGGTAAAGATTCCCATCAGGGCCCTAGCCACAACAGGTGCTGTTATGGTCCTCAGAGGTATTGCCTCTGGGTACCGTGTGGCATGATCCACCAGAACCAGGATAAACCTGTGACCAGCTGTAGTTGGTGGATCTAATGGACCCACAATGTCGATGCCCACCCTTTCAAAGGGGGTGCTAACGACAGGAAGTGGTTCCAGGGGAGCTTTCAGCTTCACCCCTGTTTTCCCACTGGCTTGGCAAGACACACATGTCCGGCAGTAGGTATCGGACGACACTTTCATCTGAGGCCAATAAAAGTGTGGGACAAGACGGGCGAAAGTCTTGTCTTGCCCCAGGTGTCCTGCCAATGGTATCTCGTGAGCCAACTCCAGAAGGAAGGCTCGATAACGTTGAGGAACTACCAAGGCTCGTGACGATCCATGTAGGGGTGCCTTGGGTTCACTGTAGAGGAGGCCATCCTCCCAGTAAACACTGTAGTTCCCCTCAACGTTCCCTGCTGCCTGGGCTTCGGCCTGTCGCCTCAGCCCCTCAAGGGTAGGGCACTCCCTCTGGCCCTGGCAGAATTCCTCCCTGGACGGGCCTCCCTCCACGTGCCACTCGGCGGGGATGGGTAGGTCCTCCAGGTTGGTAACGTCCCCCTCCGCAGACTCCTGGTCCACCACCTCCGGTGGCCTATCCGTCCTACGGGGTGGAGACGCCGAGGCAGGCTCCTCCTGTCCTCGGTTCTTCCCTTGACTGGCAGCTGGCTGGGCCTTTGTTCCAGGCTCCAGCCGGAATGAACTCCCTCTTCGGGTAGTCGCGGACCTTGTGCTAACACAGGCCCAGTCAGGTGTACCCAGCATCTCGGTGTGAGTCCGGTATTCCACCTCCTTCCAAGCGTTGTGCTCCATGTCATTGCCCAGCAGACAATCGACTGGCACGGCAGGGCTTACGGCAACTCGAAGTGAACCTGCAACCCCCCCCCATTCAAAGGGAACCTCGGCCACGGGATAGTGGCCTGTTCTGCCGTCAGCCATCGCGGCTGGGTGGAGTACATCGGGAATTACCTGCTCTGGAGACACCAGCTGGCTACGCACCATAGTCATACTGGCTCCTGTGTCTCTCAGAGCCTCCCCTCTTTGGCCGTTGATGGTGATCCACTGCCCATACTTTGCGGTATTTGCGGGCACCTGGATCTTAGGAACCATCTCCCGTTCTCCCAGGGACACTAGAGTGACACCCGCCCACTCCCTTCCCTTAGTTAAGGGCATCTCCTCCCCGAGCACTACACTAGCTACTCCGGGGGGCTTTCCTCCAGTGGGAGGGGGTGATCGTTTCTGACACTTCGGATCTCCTTTATAGTGTCCAACGCCACCGCACTCGTAGCAATGGACAACCCTTGGCTGCTGACTCTGGCCAGGATTAGGGTTTCTGGGTGGGTTAGCCTTAGAGGTGAATCCTGTTCCCTTCCCTTGGAAGTTATTTTGGGGGCCTTTGGAGAACTCCTTTTTCTTTTCCCCTCCCTCTTTCTTCTGGGGGGCGCCCTGTCCGGCCTTTTGAGTATCCCCTCCAGTCCCCCTTGTGGACACCCAGGTACTAGCCCAAATGTCCGCCTCCTCAGCAAGCTTCCGGGGACTGGTCAGCTTGCTATCCACCAGGTGTTGCCGCAGTTCAGGGAAACATTTCTCGAGTAGGTGTTCCTTCAGTACTAGGTCAAACAGCTCCTCGTAGTTCCTTACTTCACTGCCCTGAATCCAACCTTCCAGTGCCTTCTTCGCATAGTCCAGGAAGTCCACCCAATTCTGCGTGCCCAGCTTGTGACTACCCCTGAACTTCTGTCTGTACTTTTCAGGTGTTAGTCCAAACTTTCTGATGAGCGCCAGTTTCATGGTGGGGTAGTGGGTCTGCTCATCCTCCTCGAGGGCCAATAAAGCATCCCTACCAGCTGGAGGCATGTACTTATACAATCCTCCTCCCCAATACTTCACTGGAACCCCATGGGCCCTCAACGAGACCTCATAGGCTGCTAGCCACTTGGCGATGTCATCACCCACCCCATAGCTAGCTACTATGTCCTTTGGCAGGTAAGGTTTGGGTTCCCTGGTGGACTCTTGGATTTGGCTGCCACCATTAGGAACAGTTGGTGCTCCAATTCTTAGGATCTGAAGCTCTATCTCTTTCAGTCTTATCTCATGAGCCATCCTCTCTTTCTCCGTCTCATGAGCCAACCTCTGTTCCTCCTTCTCCTTCTCCAGCTTTGCTAAATCCCATGTGAGCTGTCTTTTCTCTCTCCGATCTGCTAACTCCACGCTGGATAAGCCCCCGCTAGAGACAGTGCTGCCCTTCCTAGAAAGTGTCCTGGGCCCTGCTGACAGGTTCCCCACCTCAAGTTGGTACATCTCAGCCCCCTCGGGGTCAGGCTCTCCATCCCTGTCTTCCTCCTCAGCCTTGCTTTCTCGGCGTGCCTCCCCCCAAGCCCTTAAGCTGGTTTGGAGTGCACCCTTCTTTGCTCCTGGGGGACAGTACACCCCCTCCCGCTGGCAAAACTCCCTGAGTTGGGCCACAGTGTACGTTTCTAGATTCTCTAGTACAAACTCCATCTTGCCCACTCAGGTTAGAGGACAGGTTTTGTGCAGTAGCAATGTAGGGGGGTACCTTTAGTAATACCTCCTCCCACCACCAGAGTAAATTTGGAAAAAACAAAAACCCACAATTAGGAAGGCCGCTGTGAGAAAACTCCCGGTGTAGGCCTATGGACTACCCACAGTTATTGTTGAGTATATGTAGGCACAGCTCTATCCCACCACTGAACACCAATTTATGTTGGAAACGCCCACTCCCACTCCGCAGGGTGGTGGTGGACTCCCCGAACACACTGTGGTAGCTTGGCTCGAGTGGTCAGGAAACAGGCGCAGTGCTAAGCATACAATATACCCATACAAGAACCATGCGTGCATCCGTTCCAAAAACGACTCTACACCGTAAAAATTATGAAAATATTCTTTCTTTATCTTTTTCTCTTAGTTGCTGATTGGAAAAATAAATAGGTCAATCACAATATACAAGTTTCAATTAGTGCAGGTCAAATAAATATTGGCTGTTTGATGAAATAAATAGGGGTGATCATAAATAACAGGGCATAAATACAAGTGCAATATATACAGACAATTAAATACTTTGAGGCAATAAATACTGTACCAATAAATATTGTACACCAACAAGTCCTGTGGACCTATAAATATAGTGCAGCAATAAATAGGTAAAAACTCAATAAATACAGTATCCCCAATAAATAATTAAAAGTATACCGCAACCCTCATATAATCAGATGACACTTCAATTCTTAAGGGCTGATATGGCCCAGGCACAGCTTGTAGGGTTGTGGAAGGCTTGAGGGGGGCTACTCCCTGGCTGGGACAAGGCTGAGGCCTAAACTGAGGTAGATCAAAGGGGGGAATACCAGTGCCCTGGCTTTCTCTCTCCACACAACCTCTCTAGGTTAGTCCCAGTTCACCCCTTGCACAGTCAGGTTGGTTTCAGCACCTCCCTAGCCCCTTAGAGCAGTCTCTCAGGTCTCCACAGGGCCTTAGGCGCCCTCTACTCCACTTACTGCCCTTTTTCTGATGTTCCGACGCCGCTGGAGTCGTGTCGACGCCGTGAGGCGGTTCCGGTTCGGTCTCGGCGGCCTCGGCACAATGTCAGTTCTTTGACGACGCCGGTAGGCGGTTCCGGTCCGATGTCGGTGGCCTCGGTTCGATCTCGACCTCCGATTCGACGGCGTCGGGCAGTCTCTTCACGATGTCGACTTCGGGCGGCTCCGGTCCGATGGCGCTCTCGGCTCCGATGACGTCGGCCGGCCTGGCCTCGATGTCGACTTCCGGCGACTCCGGGGTGCGATCCTCACCCCCGACCTCCGGTGCTCCTCCTCACAGGCTCCGGGCGACTCCGGAGTGCGATCCTCACTCCCGACCTCCGGTGCTCCTCTACCTCGGTCTCCGACGACTCCGGAGGGCGGACTTCACTCCTCCGATGACGCCGCTCGCTCGACCTCGGTTCACTTCCTCCTCGACCTCTGGTATTCCTCACGACCTCCGTCGGCGCCCTCTCACGACCTCAGGCGGCTCCGGGTACGACGTCTGCTACTTCAGTCAGCGCCGCTTCTCCACCTCGGGCTCCAGGTCTTCAGGCTACTCGACGCCGGACTCCAGGGAAACCAGTTCTCAGGTCAGAATCTTGCTGTTTTCTTGGTTCTAAGGCCTGTTCCTGCTGTCCAGGTCCTTAGGATAAGTTTCTTCTGTCTTCTTCCCACACAGGGCTATAGGCTGGGATCCATCAGTAGGGACAAGTATCAAGGGTGGGTTTATGGACCCCACTCCAGGCACAAGTTTCCACCCCTGCTGCTTCACTCCTTCCTCCTTCACTGTTGTGCTCCTCTCTCTTCACCAGTCAGGTGCCAACTGCCAGCTCCAACTGCCAACACTCTGTCTTAACCTCCCAACATTCTAAACCGCCTCCAACTGTCACAGAGTTCTGGAATCTTCTGGAATGTTCTGGAAGGTGCTGGTAGGTTCCAGTGGATGCTGGTGATGTCACAGGTGGCCACCATTTTGTGCTTCAGGCCCTCAGACAGAAGTTTCAGGGGTAGCTAAAATGGCTCCCTGAATCTGTAGCAACACGAAAAAGTCTGGTGGTTCCCAAAAAGGAGAAATTCAAACAGGGTTTGAGGCAAAAGTGGGACAAAATAAATAATGATGAGGAGGGATCACCCAAAGGGCTGACAGGTCTAACAGCTTTGATATGCATTAGAGAAAATAACGAAGAATGCCCAAGCAGAACCCTCATAGGAAAAAGGAAGAACTAGATATGGCATTCCTTTCTCGGTGGTATGTGGCATAAGACCACATACCCAACAATCAGTTGTGTTAACCACTAATTGATGTTGGTGTAATAGTTGGATAAAGGAATTGTTGTAATACTCGGTTCTTCTGACAAGTTCATATGAAGGAAAAGTATGAAAGAGGTGTGGAGAGATAGTAGAAGAAGGCAAAGAGGAAGAAGGGGAGGAATTTCTTGGCTGCAAAACATAAACTATCCAACCAATAATCGCCAAAGCAATACATAATGATATAAAAATACATAGAGTTATACTAAAACGACTGTACATTATTTTACAAGATGCTTCCTTCATTTAATTTCTTCTCTCTTTATTACTTGGTGTAGTTTCCATTTTTACTAGTGGATGCTCACGGCAATCTTCCTCAATCACTGAAGTCACAATGCTCTACCGTCCTATGACACTGAGCATCCTGCAGACCTATGGTCACTACTCAGGTCGTGACCTAGACTCCTACCGTGACCCTGCAACCTAAACAGAACACTACACAAGGGAGAAGAAAGTCCTAATTGTTCTTTTGTCTGGGCCTAAGGTTGTAGCGCTCCTTCCCCAGAACACTCTGGTCTCGAAACAATGTTCTTGGTTCAGTCGTATTCAAGCGATGATGCGATGGAATTGCTTCTTGTAAAATGTCGTTGTCCTCTTTTTCAGACAATGTCCCATTCAGGTGTGCATCGCTAAAGGGTACAAATCGTGGAACTGTTTCGCCTTCACAGTCACCAACCCCTCTACAAATCCACTGATCAATAGGCAAAGGCAAAGGTACTTTCTTGCAATGCACACCGTGAATCCAATTTTTCTTTCTTTCAACTATAACTGCTGTCCTTGTCGTTAGTAGGACCATTCGGGGCTCCCGCCATCTGGGTTCCAAATTATTTTTCTTCTGAAAGTTTCGGGTGCAGACCCAGTCACCTGATCGGATGGAATGACCTGGGTCTGTGGAAGCCTCCGGCAAAGCACTCTGAACCTATCGATGAAGGACATGCAATTTAGTTGTAAGGTCATGCAGATAGTCAATCAACATTGGATAGGGCAAGTCTGAAAACTTTTTAGGACGAGGTATTCCCCATACGTTGGCCGGACGGCTAAACACCACTTCGTAAGGGCTAAGTCCCAGATGAGAGTGTACTGCAGTTCTGGTGGATAGCAGAGCTAACGGCAAAGCATCAGGCCAATTAAGTCCTGTACTTGCTTGAATCTTCGCTAATTTCAACTTCAAGGTTCCATTGTAACATTCTACTAAACCCGCTGACTGTGGATGATTTGCTGCGTGGAACTTTTGCTTCATTCCAAGACCTGCACAAACTTTCTGCATGACTTGGCCAAGAAATTCGCTCCCATTGTCACTCCAGACAATGCGCGGCAATCCAAACCTGGGAAAGAACTCTTTTAGAAGGATTTTAGCTGTGGATAAAGATGTGTTATCTTTCAAAGGGTATGCTTCTATCCACCTCGAAAATGCACATACTACCACCATAACATATTTGAGGTTGTTGCATCGATCCATGTGAATGTAATCGATTTGCAACACTTCAAATGGGTATGTCGGAGGAGCAAAGTGACCCGCTGGAGTGGGGGTTCCCTTTCCTGGATTGTACATCAGACAAACAATACAATGCTTTACTATGTTGTCTGCACATTTTGGGATATTCTCGTTTTGCCAAACTGGGGCTAAAAGTTTACAAAGGCCTTTTGTACTTAAGTGAGCTGGACCATGAGCCATAGTAATCACTGGGAGTACATAAGCATCCGGTAACAACCAACGTTGATGTTCGGATAATTCTACCCAACAACCCATCTCGTCTAACATTCCCGTACTTTCTCTCCACTTGCTCAACTCTCTTTCTGAAGCCTCTCTCTGAATCGTTTTCATGCTTTCCACTGTGTTCTCACACATTCCTCTCTCTCTGACCCAGTTTTCAGGACCTGCCATATACATTCGACTTGTTGAATCTCTTGCTGTTTTCTTTGCTGTTTCATCAGCAAATGCATTTCCCCGTCCAACATCGTCCGTAATTTTCTTGTGTGCGCTACACTTCACTATCGCCATTTGGATGGGTAAAGCAAGTGACTCAAGGAGATCAGTCACTAACTGGCCATGCTGTATCTTAGTGCCATGTGAAGTTAAGAAACCCCTCTCCTTCCAGAGACGCCCAAAATTGAACGCAACACCAAAGGCGTACTGACTGTCAGTGTACACGTTCACTCTTTTTCCTTTCGATAATACACAAGCTCTCGTCAGTGCTGTCAACTCTGCTGCTTGCGCTGAATTGTGTCTTATACGTGCAGTTTCCACAATCATATGTAAGGTAGTTACAGCATAGGCTGAAAACGTATCTCCATTAGGCATCTTGAAACAAGAACCATCTACCCATAGAGTCCCATCCGGATTCTCTAACGGTGTGTCTCTCAGGTCAATTCTCCCTTTTGTCTCTTCCTCAGTACGGAAGAAACAATCATGCTGATCATCAACACTCTCCTCATTTGGAAGAGGCAACAAAGTAGCTGGATTCAAGGTATTACATCGTTTGATGTGTACGTGACTAGCCAACATCGTGCACTCGTAAGATGCTGTGTCTTCGTTCTGTTTAGCAAAGTATCCACTGCATGTGGCACCATGACAATGAGAGTGTTATCTAACACCATTCCAGCAGACTGTCGGATAGAAATTGCTGCGGCTGCTGTGGCTTTGAGACAACTGGGCAATGCTTTAGCTACGGGATCTAATGTAGCTGAAAAATAGGCACATGGCCGCTGTCTATCTCCAAATTGCTGTGTCAAGACTGACAACGCAAAACCTTCTTTCTCGTGAACATACAGTGTAAAAGGCTTAGTGTAATCTGAGGTACCCAGTACAGGAGCAGAACACAGAGCAGTGCGTAAATCAGTGAAACTCCTTTGGCACTCATCAGTCCAAGGAAGGGGCTGAGGCGTATCTTTTAAAGTGAGTGCCAACAAAGGTTTGGCAATCAAAGAGAGTTAGGGATCCACTGTCTACAATAAGAAGTGATACCCAGAAAGGCACGTACTTCCCTTTGTGTGGATGGTACAGACATTCGCGCAATCGCCTGAATTCGTTCTGGTGTCAATCGTCGTCCCTCCTTTGATAGGAGATGACCCAAGTAGGTAACCTCTCGACAAACATATTGCAGTTTGGAAGGTGAAACCTTGTGATTCAGTTTAAACAAATGACGTAACAGTGCAACAGTGACATCTTTGCAGATATCTTCTGAATCAGCGGCGACTAACAAGTCGTCCATGTATTGGATAAGAGCAGCACCAGACGGCAAGTGAAAAGTATCCAGATGACATTTCAAAGCTTGGCTGTAAATGGAGGGACTTTCACAGTACCCTTGGGGTGCGCGCTTAAACCGGAAGCTTCGGCCTCTAAGGGAGAAACCAAAAATGTCCCTACTTTCTTCTGCAATGGGAATACTGAAGAAGGCATTCTTTAGATCGATAACAGAAAACCAAGTCGCTGTGGAAGGTATCATAGTCAACAAGGCAGTGATATCTGGAACAACAGGAAATTGTGGAATCACAATTTTGTTTATTTCTTGCAGATCAAACAAACAGGAGGCTGAGAAGGATCAGTGCATTTAAGAACAGGAAGAATAGGACTATTGCATGTATTACCTCTCGTTTCTTCAACCACACCCTTCCGAATTAAGTCATGAATGATTTCCAAAAGCGCTTTTTCACCTTCAGCAGAGATTCTATATTGTGGGATACGTGGTAATTCAACGTTGGGCTTGAGAGTGACAACATAAGGCGGTATCTCAAGACAACCCACATCGTTCGGACCTGTGGCCCAAAGTGCTATTGGAAGAGAAAGCAACTCAGAAGGAAACTGATCTTTAGACAGATACATTGGGGAGATCAATTTCTGACCTAGAGTAAGATGTACGCCTGAAGGAGAACAATATATTGTAGCGTGAATTCTTTTCAATAGGTCTAGACCCAACAGATTCTCACCATAACCATTTGTCAACAGAAGTGGAGCTTCCAAATCATAAGGACCAACTGAAATAGGCAAAGGACAAGAAACCGGATTGCGAACAGGGGCGCCAGAGAATCCTACAGAAACATTCGTTAAGGCAGACAAAGGTTCCCCAGAGAGTTTAGAATAAATAATAGAACTTCTCATTGCTCCAGAATCTAGAAGAAATGGCTCTGATACACCCATTGTAGTGACGTTGACATAAGGACCATTTTGATCTACTGGGATTGGCACAACTCCCTTACTTTGTCCATGGCTGTCCTAGTTAGCATGAAGACTCTCATTCTCGCCTTCAACATAATGGTCTTCATTATAATACTGAGTAGATCTCACATTCTGCTGATAAAAGTAGTTCATGGAATTGGGAGAAGGAAGGGCACGCTGTTCCTGAGTTAACATACCTCGACCTCTACCTCTGTTTGCTGACTGGAGGCCAGCACGACCTCGTGGAGCAGATAACGCTCCATTGCGCTGCAATAAAACCGGACAACTGCTCTTAAAATGACCTTCCTCTCTACAATAGGCACATTGATTAGGACCTAACAAAGGTCGCGGAATGTATTGCTCAGGTTTCTGATACAATCTCTGAAACTGCGGTGGCTGCTGAGTCTGAGGGTGAACATAACGTGGGGGATAGGCTTGCTGCAAGAGAACCTTAGTTTTTAAATCTTTCGTCTTTTTCTCTTGCTTTTCTTTTTCTTCTTTATCCCTATTCTCGTAATATTGTGCAGTAGCCAATATCTGGGCAGAAGAAGAAACAGCCCAAGAACTTTCTGAATCTTTTAATTTGTGTGACAGCTCGGGAAGCAAATTAAATACAAATTTGTCCACGAATAATCGCTGTCCACCCTCGGTAGCCATGTCCTGACCACTGTGATCGATAAATGTCTCTTCGAAACGAGTAAAGAAATCAGAGACACTTTCATCTTTCTTTTGTTTGCATGGTGCTAGCTTATCCCAATTCACTCTTAATGCAGGCATCATAGTTTTCATTAACGTAATGATTCTACCAGGAAGTTCCGAGATCAAAGCGTCAGGCTTTGCACCACCCACTTGGTCTCTATCTGTATCGGCTATAACATCCTAGGTAGCACCTAGTTCCTGTGCGTGGTCCTCTCTACGAATCTTAGCCCATATTGTCTGTGGGATGACATTACCCATTAGCATATCAATATCTGCTAAATTCATAATACAAGCATCGATTGTCTGCGATAATTCTTTGTAATATCCTGCAGGGTTCTTACGAGGATCTGGTAGAGTCTGCTTAAGGGCCAAAACTTCAGATCTCTTCCATGGCACATGTACCCATATACGCTGAAAATGAGCAGGAATAGCTGGATTAGCACCTACTCCCGCAACCTCTTCCTTCCATACTGGAGGAACCTCCCTCATAGGATAATTTTTCGACGTCAGTTTAACCGACGGATCAGAATCACGAAAAATCTGAGAGAACAATAAGGTTCTATAAGAGATGAGTGTCCTTACAGCTTCCTTGACTTTAGAACCTACAATAAGTCCTTTTTCAAAATCGGCTTGAACACCTAACAAATCTTGTGAGATCGGACTTGAACTCACATCTTCCCATTCTTTAATGAGAATATCGCACATTACATTGAAAACATACCTTTGCATAGGCGCGTTCCATTGCAAAAAGGTAGGCATAATATCAGACACGCTATATTGTGGACCCTTCTTGATCCATCTTCGTGCAAGAGAATCTAGCTTTTCTCGTTCCTCAAAATCTGGAAACTGGCTGCGAGATTGTCTTCGAGCAAAAGCCGGAGACACATTAAAAGCTCCAAAGAAAGGAGATAGAATACTAGTGACAGAATCTGTAAGACGCTTACGCACAGACGGTGAATTAGGCATTTGAATTGGAGACAGAGTATTAGGAGAACTAACAGGAGAAGGACTGGAAATTACAGGAGGAGCAGAAGGCAAAGGAGAGCTAGGATCAGGAGATGAAGGCTGGGAAGTTGAGACTAATGGTAAAACCGGCAAGGGCGGTAATACTGGAGGAGGCAAATGCTGAAGAGCCGGAACCGGCGGAGGTACCACTAGCAGCTGAGCAGGCTGTAACGGCTGAGGTACATTGGCATTTTGCGCATAGGGCGGAGGCAACCTCAATAAATGGGACATTAGGGGATCTTCTTCTATATCTTTCTTATTATCAGAAGGAGAAACAGGCAACACCGGATAGCATTTATCTATCGCCATACGATGTTGTCTTTCTGAAATTTCAGTCGCATTGTCAATTTCATCATTCTTGAACTGTTGGGCAGCCTGTATAATTGTCATACCCTGTGCTTTCCTATCTCATTTTGCTTGTTTAATTTCTTTCTGTTTGGCTTCCTTATGCCAAAGGCGGAAAGAGTCAAACATTGCCGGCCGGGCTTTTCTTTTGAACAGAACTGTTTCCAAATTATCTAGCACATCAGGGTCAAAACTACCGTTTTCTGGCCATTTGAGAACACCATCTTTCTTCGTGTATTGAGTCCATGTCTCGTTAAAGGCAATGGGGCCGATACCTATTACAACCAAGACAACAAATTCTTCCAAACTTAGTCAGACCAGGCATTTCGCAATGTCTCTGGACCGTTCACAAACTTCAAGGGAGTAAAACTCAGTTTACGCAGCACAAATACACTTACCCTCGGCTTTAGTCTTTGCAATGACTAAATCTAAGACACCTAAGGACATCAAACAAAGAACCAAAATTGTGGGCGCGACCCACGAAAATACTTAACTTAACTAAGGACGTCTTCTTCCACCAACAGAGGCCCGTCTATCGTCTCGCTTTACCATACATCACCAAAGGAATGGGCCAAAGCAGGGCAGCAGTCAGGGCAGCGGTCGCCAGTAGCCATCAGGAAGGAGTAACCGCGCTGCAAAAGACCTTCGGACCACTTTCGACATACAGGGGTCGCTTAGTGTGGCTCGCGAACCCCCCAGAATTTTCTTGCGAGGTTCCTCACGACCTTCGAGCAGAACCGGTACCACTGAAGCCGTCCCACATTGGGCGCCAATTGAAGAACCAGAACCTTTTGGACCTGGCGGCGCAGCGTACGCCCTCTGTCTTCGGAGTTCACGTGCTTCGCTACACAGAGACACGGGACACTCTGTCGGCGTTAGAAGATTGGATTTATTTAGCTGCAGCTAGTACAGTTATCCTAGAAGTACACAAAGTAGGTTCTCAGGAGACTGCCACTTCACTCTGTGGCGCATCAGATTAAATACTATACAATACATAATTATTAACGAGACACACTCCCCAAGCATAGAAGAAAAGAGCCAATAGGGTAAGTGGAAAAACAAAGTGGAACCAATAAGAAAGGTTCGAAAACAGAAATATCAGATGACTCGAAGAGATCTCTCCTCCAACTGTGTTTGTGATCCCACCCCCAAACTAATTCATTAATAGATTATAACTAACTTGCAGGTGGTGAGATACGCTTGTGTGTATTAGAGGACAGTCGTGACACAGGAGAATGCTAGCAGAAGACAGTGAAGGCCAGTTGATAAGATATGATCAGGAAAGAATAGTGTGAGCCTACAGATAGTTGAAACGGGGATTAGGAAAGCCAGACAAGGATTAGTGTACTCGACTAGTCCAAACACCAGCTTCGCAAATAAGGCCGAGGACGTATTTCGACACCAAGCTACGGGAAAAGCAGAATAGACTTCGTTCGCCGTGCTGCCTGAGTGATGGCAACACAAAATGGCGGCGGGTCACAAAATGGCGGGTCAATTCGATCGTGATCGAAAATCAAAGTTCCTCAACTGCTGGGAGTGATATGCACCCACCCATCATATGTCTGGGCACTGCTGGGAGTGATATGCACCCACCCCTCATATGTCTGGGCACTGCTGGGAGTGATATGCACCCACCCCTCATATGTCTGGGCACTGCTGGGAGTCCTCTGCACCCACCCCCATGTCTCTGTCCACTGCTGGGAGTGATAGGCACCCACCCCTCACATGTCTCTGTCCACTGCTGGGAGTCCTCTGCACCCACCCCCATGTCTCTGTCCACTGCTGGGAGTGATAGGCACCCACCCCTCACATGTCTCTGTCCACTGCTGGGAGTGATAGGCACCCACCCCTCACATGTCTCTTGCCACTGCTGGGAGTGATGGGCACCCACCCCTCATATGTCTCTGTCCACTGCTGGGAGTCCTCTGCACCCATCCCCATGTCTCTGTCCACTGCTGGGAGTGATAGGCACCCACCCCTCACATGTCTCTGTCCACTGCTGGGAGTGATAGGCACCCACCCCTCACATGTCTCTGTCCACTGCTGGGAGTCCTCTGCACCCACCCCCATGTCTCTGTCCACTGCTGGGGGTCCTCTGCACCCACCCCCATGTCTCTGTCCACTGCTGGGAGTGATAGGCACCCACCCCTCACATGTCTCTGTCCACTGCTGGGAGTGATGGGCACCCACCCCCATGTCTCTGTCCACTGCTGGGAGTCCGCTGCTCCCACCCCCATGTCTCTGTCCACTGCTGGGAGTCCTCTGTACCCACCCCTCATATGTCTGGGCACTGCTGGGAGTCCTCTGCACCCACCCCTCATATTTCTGGGCACTGCTGGGAGTCCTCTGCACCCACCCCTCATATGTCTGGGCACTGCTGGGAGTGATATGCACCCCCCCTCATATGTGTGGGCACTGCTGGGAGTGATATGCACCCACCCCTCATATGTCTGGGCACTGCTGGGAGTCCTCTGCACTCACCCCCATGTCTCTGTCCACTGCTGGGAGTGATAGGCACCCACCCCTCACAGAGAAGGCGCTATGTATATATGTACATATATATATATATCCAATCAAAGAAATGCTCCTGCTGGAAGCTGGAGTCCCGTGGAAGGTGGAACAGTCAATAATCCAAATGAATGCAGCAAAGACAATCACTCGGACTCCCAGAAACATGAGACAGGATCAGGAAAACAATGATGTATTCCATCATAAATCAACGTGACGCGTTTCGCCTTGCGGCTTGATCACACAAAGTGCACGGTATGAGGAGCCTCATTACATACTGGTAAACAGAAACTGACAAAGGACCTTTTTCGACCAAATGGTTCAGTGAAACTGTCCTGTTACTGCAGTTGCCATATTGTAACATGTTACATCCTTGTTTAAAATACATGTATAACAGCATATATATGTGTGTAATAAAGGCTGTGTAAGCTGAAACGCGTCTGATGTCATGCACATTTTTTGTTCTGGCTAGCTGATTACTAAATTCAGCAACTCTACTTGGAGTGCCGTTTTTGTGATTGATGGCCCCAGAAGTTTTACATATATATATTTATGACGCTCCGCTGCCTGTTAGAGCAGCATGGACCAGCACTCTCGTTGATTTTAAACCCAATTCGGATTTATTCGTTCACCAAAATAAAACAACAGACGTGTTTCAGCCTCAGCTTTCGTCAGTGTTGGTGAGCGCCATGAAAACGGAAGTAAATAAAGGTTAAAATTATCAAAACTGATGAAGGACTGTACATTTGCATATGGTCAGCGCCATATTGGAGTGTGCAAAGTGGCGTGAATTCAATTCATTTTGAAGTAAATCATAGATATATATATATTCACTGAAAAAAAACACAGGTTTCAGGGACACTATAGTTAGTTGGACCTTTCACTCATGCAAAACCAGAGAAATTCGGCCATTATAGTTTCCTCAGCTAACTATAACTCCTGCACCCGCAATACACTCCTGATGCCGTCACATATTACATCATTCATGACATGGTCAGTGACATCAGGGACGCCATCACTGATGACATCTCAAATTACATCACTGATGACATCATCCAGTGACTGTGTGTTTCTAAAAAGTTTAAGTATGTTTTATATATATATATATATATATTGAAAGGTGTATTGAAAAATGAGTGGGTTTATAAGTGTCTGAATCGATAATTTGGTAGGTGCGTGACTGTATAAGTGAGTGATTAGACATGTCTTACTGAATGCATGGATTACTAATTAAGCTGTGTAAATGTCTGTATCAGTCTGTCAGTTGGTGTGAAAGCGGTTGCATGGGTTGGTGAGTAGGTAAATGAGTGTCTATATGGGTTATTGATTGGTTGTCAGAGTATTTGTATGGGTGCCTGAGTGTCTGTGTGGGTGGGTGGGGGTGTGTGACTCTGCATAGATGTGTGAGCGGGTGATTCACTGGTTGTATAGGATCAAGAGTGCATCTGTGATGGACTGTATAGGTGAGTGAGTGAGTGCATGGGTGTGTTGGTGACTGAATGGATGTCTTAGTGGTACATGTGTGAGTAACTACATATGTGAAAGGCAGTATATGTGAGTGTTGGAGTGTTTAAATAACTATTTGTGAAAGTGAGTGATTGTGAGAGTGGCTGTATGGATGAGTGTGTGCTTGTATCAGTGATTGTATAAGAGAGTAAGTGTGTGTTAGTATCTGTATGAATAAGTGATGTGGTGTGTGTACAACTGTATAGGTGAGTAAATGGGAGTGTGATTGACTTTTTTGCATGACTGACCAGGTGTGTCACTAACTTTATGGGTGAGTCGCAATGTGTGAGTGCCTGTATAGGTGTATGAGTGCATATGATAGTGCTGTATTTATAAGTGACTGCATGTATGAGTGACTGTAAGGGTGAATAAGTGGATGTGTGTGTAGACCTAGGAATCATTGAGTGGGTATGTAGTAACTGGTATTGGTGTATCTATGGTTTCGAAAATGGTAGTCTGTATTTTAAAGTGGGTATATCAATGGTTATATTAGGGTGTGAGGAGGTGCATACGATTATCATGTGGATGATCTCATCAGTGATGTCATCAGTGATGTCATTAGAGATGTCATCAGTGATGTCATCAGTGATGTCACTGACCATGTCATGAATGATGTAATATGTGACGTCATCAGCAGTGCATTGTGGGGGGCGCGAGTTATAGTTAGCTGAACTAACTATAACGGTCGAATTTCTCAGGTTCTGTACGAGTGAAATGTCCAACTAACTATAACATCCCTGAAAACCTGTGGTTTTTTCAGTGAATTTGTAAGTTTTTTTAAATGCTAATTTCTAACTATGCCTACAGAGTTAGAACATGTGCAGAAAGAGGAAGAAGGGCCTAGAAAGAACCAAGAGTAATGCAGAGAGAGGCAATAGAACTCCAGAAAGGGGAAGAAAGTTACAGAAAGATGCAAGAGATATGCAGAAGGAATCAACAGAGGTGCAGAAAAAGGTCTTGTTCCAAAGACATCCTGTGCCCCCAACCTTTTGCTGACGGGAACTGGTGGTAACTGAATATGACTAACCAGGCCTGGAGCCAGTGCTATGCTAAAAGACACTTAGAATACAGAGAAAACACCTACAGGCATTAGGGAACACTATGGGTCGGGGTACCCCTGTGATTGGCATGACCTCCCCTGTAAGGCCCTAGTATAGAATAGGGCAGGGGGATTCAAATTACCTCTAAATCAGAGGTGCAGAAACATGCTACTTTAACTAGTAGGTGTGTTTGCAGAGTGGTAGAGAAAGGGTGCTGGGCCTCCGACCAGTGCTCAAGAATTCCTCTGCATAGGACTTAGACTAGGTACCAGGAGGGCGTCTTGGCCCCTAAAGTCCCTCAGGAGTAAAGTGGACTTCATCCCCATCCCATAGTCCGCCAGGAGGCATGTTGCAGAGTGGTGGAGAAAGGGGGGCATGGCCTCGGAAGATGTCTTAGCAATCCCACTGTGTGGGACGTACTGGAGGTAACAAGAGGGGTAGTTGGCCCCAAGGACATCCTTGGGGGCCAACTACCCCTCATATTACCTCCAGTAAGTCCCACACAGTAGAATTGCTAACTTCTCACAGCAGGCCACACACCCTTTGCCCACCACTCTACAAACACGCTCCCTGGTGCGCTATTGGATGGGGATTGAAGTCCCCTTCACTGCTGGAGGTCCTTTAGGGACCAACTGGCCTACCTCTTACCTCCAGTAAGCCCCACACAGTGGGATTGCTGAGAGGTGGACACAGGCCAAGCCCCCTTCCCCCACCACTCTGCAATCGCGCCTCCTGGCGTGTTGTAAGTTGGGGTATTAGGTCCCCTTTATTCCTGAGGGTCCCTGGTGGCCAACTAGCCCACCAGGTACCTCCAGTAAGCACCACACACCTGGATTGCTGAGAGTGTATAAACTTTATTGCATGATTTAAAAAAAAAAACATTGCAACAGTATTCAATAGCAAATATTTGTAACTGAATAATTAACAGTGATAATTAATTAAAAAAAATAATAAAAAATCCTAGCAGTACTACATGATGCTACATATCACTATTGAATAGTACTTCCATTAGAATTTTAAAACATCATGGCAGCCTGATCTAAAGAAGACACTATACCAATTTAACAGTTGAAGATTAAAAATGTAAAAGTTAGAAACAACTTGGCTCCTGGCGCACTGCTGCTTGAGGAATGAAGTCCACTTCTGTCCTGAGGTCCTCAGGACACAAGAGGACCTCATCGCCCCACCAGTAGTGCACTAAGAGGAGTGTTTTCAGAGGGTGTAAAAAGGGGCGTGGCCTTGGACCACCTCT
Source organism: Triturus cristatus (assembly GCF_964204655.1). Classification (NCBI taxonomy): domain Eukaryota; kingdom Metazoa; phylum Chordata; class Amphibia; order Caudata; family Salamandridae; genus Triturus; species Triturus cristatus. The sequence goes on along the minus strand of NC_140585.1, from coordinate 963,326,084 downwards.
CTGCAATCCAGCTGTGTGGCACTTGCTGGAGGTACCTGGTGGGCTAGTTGACCCTCAGGTACCCTCATTATTCAAGGGGACGTAATTACCCAACTTAGAACGCGCCAGGGGGTGCGTTTGCAGATTGGTGCATGGAGGGGGCGGGGCCTCCGGCGAGATGCCGGCATTTTGAAAAATATTTTTTTTAGAAGGGCAGCTGTGTGGCCCCCCTTCTTTCACTATTTTGGGGGCCATGGTGACTCCATCCCCCAGGGCCTGACACCCTTTTTAAAAAAAAAAAATGAAGTGGGCCACATAGCCCCCCTCCCGAGGCCAATTTCGGCTCTGGGGACCCCATCCCCTTGGGCATGGCCAGAAACACTTTTTTCAAATTTTTAATGGATGGGGGCCACGTGGCCTCCCTCCTGAGGCTATTATCTGCCCGGGAACCCTATCCCATAGGCTCCCGCCCTGTCATAGCTAACTGCAATTTCCCATAGGTGAGCACCTCGGGACATTGCAGGTGCTGGCCCTGGGTGGTGGCGGTCCCCAGGCCATCAAGGGCTTCTGGAAGGGGGCCGCGTGGCCCCCCTCCCTCAATTTGAATAACCCCAGGACGGTGGTAGTCCCTGGGGCTTGGGGGGCCTAAAAGGCCCCCCTAATAAACGTTGAAGCTCGGGGGGTGATGATCCCCGGGGCTTGGGGGGCCACGAGGCCACCCACCTCATAATTAAAAATGCCCCGGGAAAGTGGTGGTCCCCGGGGCTGTGGCGGCCCCCGCAGGCCCGAGCAAATGAATTACTGATTGCCCCAGGACCTGGCCAACCCGGGGGCATATAGTAAACAAAGCACGGGAGACCACGCTTCATTTTATTTTTATTTTTTTTGTTTTCCGTCCGGATTTGCGATTCGAGCGCAAATTCGGACGTTTTTAAAAAAAATGCTTTTTTTTGGCCTGGGGTTCAGGGTGTTTCTACCCTGACCCCTTTTCTTTTTTCCACCTATTTTTGTACAGTTTTCTTGTGACTTGGTTTCAGAGTTACAAGATGGCTGGCAACACATTTTAGTTTGGAATGTTGGCAGCCAATCAGAATTGAGCTCATGCTTGGGAGGGTTTGCAAACCCTCCTCAGTGCTCAGATATCAATATTTTTATTTTTTGAATTTCCCAGCAACTACTGAACGGATTTACACCATTTAAAAAAGGTTGCTTTCTGAGCTACCTTTTTGCAAAATTTGGTGTAAATCTGTTTGGGCTGTAACCTGTTTCAAAATTCCTATGGAAATGAACATGCAGAAAACTTGTTTTGGGACCCCCTTTTTTTTCGGCCCCACTTGATGAATCACCCCGAAACTTTCAAGAAAGAAGTTGACCCCATTAGTTTTGAAAATTTCGCGAATATTCGTCAAACGGCGCCAAAGATATTGACAATTCAAAAACCGCTTTTCCTATGGAAAATACATTCTAACTATAACTATATATTTAGTGCTTTCTCTTCAGCACTGGGAAGCCTGTTGTTGGGTGGCTGTGCACTCTACAAAACTGTTTAACATAACATAACATGCACTGCTTATATCCCTCTAAATTATATCATTTATTTCATCCAAAATTATGGCATTTACAACAACACTTATAACATCACAAATTATATTACTTGTGAGAACGGAGTGCATGGTAGAGTCAATCAATCAATCAATCAAACATTTGTAGAGCGCACTACATGCCCGTGAGGGTCTCAAGGAACTGGGGGGGGGCGCTACTGATCAAACAGCCAGGTCTTGAGTAGCCTCCCGAAGGTCAGCAGGTCTTGGGTCTGTCGTAGGCTCAGTGGGAGGGTGTTCCAGGTCTTGGCGGCGAGGTGGAAGAAGGACCTCCCACCGGTGGTTGTTCTTCAGATGTGCGGGATGGTGGCGAGTGCGAGGTTGGCGGAGCAGGGCTGGCAGTTGGGGATGTAGAAGGAAAGTCGTTTGTTGAGGTAGGCTGGGTCGGTCTTGTGGAGTGCCTTGTGTGCGTGGATGAGGAGTTTGAAGGATATCCTCTTGTTGACAGGCAGCCAGTGCAGGTTTCTCAGGTGGGGGGTGATGGGGCCGTGGCGTGGTATGTCGAGGAACAGTTGTGCCGAGGCATTTTGGATGCGTTGCAGTCATTTGATGAGCTTGGTCGGTGCTCCCGCATAGAGGGCATTTCCATAGTCGAGTCTGCTGCTGACAAGGGCCTAGGTGACTGTTCTTCTTGCATCTGTCAGGATTCACCTGTAAATATTGCGGAGGGTTTTGAAGCAGGAGGAGGAGACGGTGTTGACTTGCTTGGTCATGGAGAGCGTTGAGTCGAGGATGATTCCCAGGTTGCGTGCGTGGTCAGTGTGTGCCGGGGCTGCCCCCAGTGCCGTCGCCCACCAGGAGTCGTCCCAGGCTGAAGGGTTGGAGCCCAGGATGAGGACCTCCATTTTGTCCATGTTCAGCTTCAGTCGGCTGGTCTTCATCCAGTCAGCGACGGCCATCATTCCTTCGTGGAGGTTGGCTTTGACGGTGATGGGTTCCTTGGTGAGGGAGAGGATTGTTCAGTGTCGTCGGCATAGGCGATTATGTTGAGATCGTGCTATCGGGCGACGTGTGCGAGCGGGGCCATGTAAATGTTGAACAGTGTTGGGCTGAGGGAGGAACCCTGGGGTACGCCGCAGATGATCTCGGAGGCTTTGGATCAGAATGGGGGGAGGCGGACGCTCTGGGTTCTGCCGGAGTAGAAGGAGGTGGTCCATTCCAAGGCTTTGTATCGGATCCCTACAGCGTGGAGGCTTGCATGTAGTGTGCGGTGGCAGACGGTGTCGAAGGCGGCAGAGAGGTCCAGGAGGATGAGGGCTGCGGTCTCACCATTGTCCAGCAGTGTCCTGATGTCGTCAGTGGCGGCGATGAGTGCAGTCTCGGTGCTGTGGTTGCTGTGGAACCAGGACTGGGAAGGGTCTGTTTTCTTCGAGGTATCGGGTTAGCTGTCTGTTGACGATCTTCTCGATGACCTTGGCCAGGAACAGGAGCAGTGAGAGGGGCCAGAAGTTCTTTAGGTCTCTAGGGTCAGCCTTGGGGTTTTTGAGTGGGGAGTTGATCTCGGCGTGTTTCCAGCTCTCTGGGAAGGTTGCGGTCTCGAGGGAGCGATTGATGACATTGCGCAGGTGGGGTGCGATGGAGCTGCTGGCTTTGTTGAAGATGTGGTGCGGGAATGGGTCTGACGGGGAGCCGGAGTGGATTGTGCTCATGGTCTTGATGGTGTCATCGATGCTCACGCTGGTCCAGGCTAGCAGGGGGTCATGGTCGATGGTGTGCGGAGAGTCTGTTGAGTTGCTGTCTGTTGGGGCTGTCTGGGTGTTGAAGCTGTCATAGATGTCTGCTATCTTGCGGTGGAAGAAAGTGGTGAGGGAGTCGCACAGGGCTTGCGATGGCTGGATGTCGTTGGTGTTGGAGCTGGGGTTGGAGAGTTCCTTCACGATGTTGAAGAGCTCCTTGCTATTGTGTGCATTGTTGTCGAGGCTGTCTTTGAAGGAGGTTCTCTTGGCAGTCCTGATGAGGTGTTGGTGATTGCGGGTGGCATCCTTGTGGGCGACGTGGCTGTCCAGAGTTTGTTCGCTGTGCCATTTCTTCTCTAGTTTCTGGCAGGCTCGCTTGGAGGCTAGGAGTTCAGGGGTGAACCAGCTGGCCCTCTTGCTGGTGTCTCTGTGGGGGGTTTCTTCAGTGCGGCGAGGGTGTTGGCGCAGTAGTTGATCCAGCGTCTGAGGCTGTGGGCAGCGTAGTCAGTGTTGGAGGGTTCAATGGGTGGGCTGAGAGCAAGGTTTGCTTGTAGTTGGTCTTCTGTGATTTTTTTCCAGCAGCGGCGAGGGATCTGTTGGGTGCAGTGGTGTGTGGTGGGTTTCTGGAAGGAGAAGTGGATGCAGAAAGTTTGTGGTGTGGCTGAAGGAGATGTGGGGGCTTGCGGAGAAGATGGGGTCAAGCGTGTGGCCGGCAAAGTGGGTAGGCGTTGTGACGAGTTGCCTCAGTCCGAGGTTGGCGAGGGTATCGATCAGGGTTGTCGAGTTGCTGTCGTTGTTGTTCTCCAGGTGAAAGTTCAGGTCTCCGAGGAGGATGTAGTCGGTCAAGGTCAGGCCGTGCGTGCTGATGAAGTCGGCGATGGAGCCACTGAACTGGAGTCGGGGTCCGGGGGGTCTGTAGATGAGGGTGCCTCTGAGGGTGGAGTTGGGGGTCTGTGTGGATCTGGAAATGCATGTGTTCGGCGGTGCTGAGTGTCGTCGGTGCTGGTCGAGACCCTGATGCTGTTCTTGTGGACAATGGCGATTCCTCCTCCGACTCCATTGGTGCGGTCTCTGTGGGTGATCTTGTAGCCGTCTGGGATGGCTATGGCGATGTCGGGTGTGGAGGAGTTGTTCATCCAGGTCTTTTTTAGGAAGGCGACGTCTGGGGATGATGTGTCGAGCAGTTCCCAGAGCTTGACGGCGTGTTTCCGTGTGGAGTAGGATGCATCGGAGGTGGTTGAGGTCTTTCTTGGTGGGTTGTTCGGCGGCTCTGAGGCTGGTGTAGCTGCAGTTCCGTTAGGTGAAGGGAACGTGTGTGCGTTTCGGGGCGGACTTGAAGCAGGTGTGGGTCCATCCGGGGTTGAGAGCGTGGAGTGTGCTGGCATCATAGCGGTGGTGGTCATCATGGCGGGTGCGGGGGCCAGGGGTTCTGGCGCTGGGCGCGGTCCAGTTGCGGACGGGCACAGACGGGCTTGCCTTAGGCGTGCCAGCGGCGCGCCAGCGGCGTGCCCGCTGAGCGCGTCCGCACAGCGGCCACCATATATGGGGATGTGAGAGGAAGGAGCAGCTGGGAGACGGGAGGCGGGAGGCGGGAGGCAGGGGCAGCGAATGGGCAGTGAAGGGGGCGGGGCCACAGAGGACGCAGCGGTGGTAACGGGAGCGGTGAGGGCACCTGAAGGCAACTGGGCACAATCAGGGGCAGCAAGGGGGAAACAGAAGGCAAAACGGGCCCAAATCAGGGGCAGCGAGGGGGAATAGAAGGTAAGAGGGCACAGAATGAAGGGGCAATGAGGGGAACAGAAGGCAAGCAAAATGACAAGTGACAATAGTGACAAGTTATAGTTAATGTATTGTGGATACAAAGTTGAATACACTGTGTATGGAGGTTCATGAATTATAATAAATTGAAGGCGTTGTATAAATTATAAAAAAAAGGTATAAGTATAGTTTTAGAATTTCTAAATTTTTTGAAGTTTAAGTTTTGTTTAAATAGAATGAATAAATAAACCTATAGTAATTTAAAAGTGGTCCATAAATTATAAATGTAAGGCATGATTAAAAGTTTAGCAGTTCTAATGTCTTTGTGTAGTTTAAGTTTGATTTGCTTAGAAAGAATAAATAAACTTTTCCTAACTATAACAAGATTTTTATGTGGTTTGCATTTAACTTCCATTTTAGTTCCCCTCCTAACTTGGCCTCATTTTCTAAAGGTAGTTTTGGCTTGTTTTTCTATTTTGAGTATAGCCCTTACATAAATTTATTGATGCCTGGTAGTCTGCACAGTTAATTCCAGGGTCGTACATATTCAGAACATGAGACATTGTTTTGCTTTCTGTGCTTGCAAAGAGACAACTCTTCTACTTTAGTCGTAGTTAAAGCTCTGACCAGCCCCTTTGGCACAGTTTAAATAGGTTGCTGTTTTATTTCAAAAGTTGCACTTGTGCTGAAGTTGGTGAGAGGTCCACTTTTGCCGAAATCATCATGGAATGCTGCAGGAAGAGGCAGTCCAACTGTCCCCATCCTTCATTCTGAGAAGTAAGATAGCTGTACACTCAGAAGAGCAACTCTGGATGCACTGATCATGGGTTCCTAACATATACTATCAATGTATTAGGTTGTCATTCCAAAAAGACGTGCAGATGGGTAATCCTGTAATGTTCTCTTTAGCATAGAGGTCAGCAATAGATAGGAGTATCATTAGCCAAGTTATGAACAATTACTGTGGTTGAATTATTTATATTTATCCCTATTCTAATAACGCTCATTACAATAAAGAGTCTCATCTGTCTTACAATTGCAGTTCATGTTTTATTTGCAAAGATAAGAGCTTTTTAATAAATGAATGAAAATGCAATACTGTATCTTTTCTTTGTGACATGTTGGGCTTGCAAAACTGACAAACGAAAGGGTTAGATCTATTTCCATGGTTTCCTTTGGAAGATGAGAGTCATATTCTAGCTTCAACAACATCTATAACTTTGAAGGTTTTAGGAGTTTAGATGCTGTACTGTGAGTTAGTCAAATAGACCAACCTTTACTGATTATATAACAAAAAAGGGCCTCATTACGGTTGTTCAGAAAGCATTCTCATTGACTCTAGGCCTGGGGGGTGAATTTTGCTCTGTTTGTGGAGTTTGCGGAGTTTTCTACACTCCGCACTACGCGGCGCTCGCGGAGTGCATAAAACTCCACTTCGCGATGTGCAGCAGAGTTTTTTCCCCGCTCGTGATCGTGAACGGTAACGGTAAATGGTTAACGGTAAAAAAACTACCAGCCCTATTCTTTGTTTCTCCTGACTGTGTGGATGAATACTACACATCAATAACTGGATCAGAATATTTTACAGCAAATAAAGAAAAATTGGGCATCCTACTAAATTACTTTGAAGACACGTGGATTGGCCATCTAAGCGGGTTGGTTTGCAGGAGGAATCCAAGGCTTCCTGTGAAGTACTGGAACTGTTACACGACCTGCTAAGAGGGAGGAGCAAAGACTGATAATGCCATAGAGGAATGGCCCAATTCCTTCCCCAAATCAATTGGAAAACCTAACACCAACTTTTATCGATTGATTGATTTAAGCTGATATCCGACAGAAATGTCATAAAAGCTATAGATAAAAAAGAATACAGATATGCAACATTTTCAATTTAAAAAACAGTAATACAGCAAAGTGATCGGTTAAGCTTTTGGTGCAATAAAGCAGATATCGTATTCGAATTGTTAAAAAGCAAAAAAAAAAAAAAATAACTACAATAAAATCAGAATGAAAAAGGTCAGTACTTTATCGTGATAGTGAAGCATTGGTATACTAAAAAGTCCCTAACATAGCAGCGGAGATTTGACAGATAAAGTGCTTGTGCATGAAAATGCAAACAAATCTATGTTGTGGCCTAAGATTCCCACTATCCTGATTTCAATTAAAACGATGCCATTCTTGAAAGGGCTTTCCACCTTATGAACCATGCTTGTCCCAAACATTTTGCTACACAGCATGCAAAAAATGCCCTAGGGTCGGACCTGAGGATACGCAATGCTGTATGATGGTCCCCTGTGCTCTATTGCTGACAAAGCAATTTCAGCCATTTAGCCCATGATGTTTTGTATGCCGGGCAAGCAAACATTAGATGGGCAATACTTTCTGTGGGAGCCTTACAGCATGGGCAGTTTTTTCCATTGCTTGTGCACCACTTTGCTGTCGCCTCACAAACGGGAAGAGTTCAGAACCTAAAGTGCATATACCGCATTCTGTCTCTCAGTGCCTTAATTGTATCAAGGAAGGGCTCAAAATATCTAATTGGTTTGTAGGAAAAGAATTCTGTCGGTAGTTTGGCCACGTTGGGATTACAATTATCCCGTTGGTCCACCCATTCCCAATATAGGTGTTTGAAGTCCTCTCTCCTCGGGGGTTAGATACTGGCCCAACAGGCACGAAGTCCTATGGCTGTCAAAGTTTTTTTAACATCAGAGATCCAGCCTTTTTTACAGCCGGTGTCTAGGCGGATAATCTCAGTGAGGGCTTCTACGTAGGAAAGAAGCTCTGGAGTCCGCCTAATGCGAGCCCAAAAAAGGACAGGGAGTAGCCTTGCTACATCTCCTATCGACCGCCTGCCCATATCCAGCAGTAGGGGGTAAGGGTGACATATTTGGGTGCCATAACCAGGTCTCGTAAAAATGTGTATTCCGATCTGCAGAGCTCATCGAGTTTGTCAAAACTCCAAACTTCTGCTCTGTAGAGAGCAGAGCTAACTGCTTTAGCATCATATACTTGGAGGGCGGGAGCTACAGGCCTAGTGTGTGAAAGGCGGTGTTCTTTCCCTATTACTCCAGCCACTCGCTTATGTCCCATCAGCATCTTTGCTAGGTGGGGTCTCCAAGACATTTTATCAGAAAGTCTTACACCTAGATAGTCAAAGGTGGTAACTCACCCAGCAGAGGGTCATTCCTATATGACAAGTGGCAGTTGAAGGCCATAAATTCGGTTTTCGAACTGTTTATAACCATTTCCCAAAGGTCGCAGAAAAGATTTATTATTTTTTGGAAATTTTGAAGAAGGAAAGTATCCAAGAAATGAGAATAGCGCAATCATTGATTTTCCAAAAGAACAAAAGTAATGTCCGAGCGACTAATGGGACAAATTCAATAATTTTCACTGATGGTGGCTTCAGACTACCTATCAATATTGCACACATACTACGGGCCCGATTCACAGAACTAACTTAAGACAAAATCCTAAACTTACTACCATTAAGGTATTCACAGAATTCACTTACTCATTTTGGTATTCATCGACCCCTAAGTATAGCGTATTCATGATTGTTCATCCAACATAGAAGTTTGGAGAATACAGATGGCATGGATGGCCGAATGGATGTTTTGGACAAAATGGAAGTTTTTTTAAAGAGTTTAAACTTTAAGCATGATTTTTACTGCATGTTACTGTTTGGATTCTTTGTTTTTGTAAATATTTTGCCAGATTGTCGATGGATTTAAAACATATGTGCAGTGCATTGTAACGATGGATTTCTTGTTGCATTTTTTGCCAGAAATGCTTAATTTTTCCTGATTTTTTAGGGGGATACTTTTTTTTAAGTGTACACAGTATATTTTAGAGCAATGTGTTTGCTGAGAGATATGGCTATGCCAATCTGTGTCTCTTTTTATAGTTTTGCAAAGGATTTGGATTCAACGTGGACTATGGTTTTGATACTTTGGATTTCTGCAATGCTCCAGACTCTTGGTGAAATGTGGAATTTTACAAAAGTCCGAGAGTCGAAGAAAGAAGACAACTGAAGGTAGGAAACCAGGCATTTTTTTAAATTTGAAAAATGTTTAGAAAAATGCCAATTTAAATTTGAAAAATGAATAGCAAAACAGGCAAGTAAGATAGAATAGGTGTTAGCGTTAGTTAGAAATGTAGGGCCCGATTCACAGAACTAACTTAAGACAAAATTCTAAACTTACTACCATTTTGGTATTCACAGAAGGCACTAACTCATTTTGGTATTCACAGAAGGCACTTATTCATTTCGGTATTCACAGAAGTTAGGAGTCCTAACTTTAGGACTCCTAAATGCCTTCTGTGAATACCGAAAGTCATAAAGTTAGGATTTCTCTCAGTTTAGAAGTCCTAAAGTTAGGAGTCCTAACTTTACCACTCCTAAACTGAGAAAAATCCTAACTTTAAGACTTTCGGTATTCACAGAAGGCATTTAGGAGTCCTGAAGTTAAGAGTCCTACCTTTACTACTCCTAAACTGAGAAAAATCGAAATTTTAAGACTTTCGGTATTCACTGAAGGCATTTAGGAGTCCTAAAGTTAGGACTCCTAACTTCTGTGAATACCGAAATGAGTAAGTGCCTTCTGTGAATACCAAAATGAGTTAGTGCCTTCTGTGAATACCAAAATGGTAGTAAGTTTAGAATTTTGTCTTAAGTTAGTTCTGTGAATCGGGCCCTACATTTCTAACTAACGCTAACACCTATTCTATCTTACTTGCCTGTTTTGCTATTCATTTTTCAAATTTAAATTGGCATTTTTCTAAACATTTTTCAAATTTAAAAAAATGCCTGGTTTCCTACCTTCAGTTGTCTTCTTTCTTCGACTCTCGGACTTTTGTAAAATTCCACATTTCACCAAGAGTCTGGAGCATTGCAGAAATCCAAAGTATCAAAACCATAGTCCACGTTGAATCCAAATCCTTTGCAAAACTATAAAAAGAGACACAGATTGGCATAGCCATATCTCTCAGCAAACACATTGCTCTAAAATATACTGTGTACACTTAAAAAAAAGTATCCCCCTAAAAAATCAGGAAAAATTAAGCATTTCTGGCAAAAAAATGCAACAAGAAATCCATCGTTACAATGCACTGCACATATGTTTTAAATCCATCGACAATCTGGCAAAATATTTACAAAAACAAAGAATCCAAACAGTAACATGCAGTAAAAATCATGCTTAAAGTTTAAACTCTTTAAAAAAACTTCCATTTTGTCCAAAACATCCATTCGGCCATCCATGCCATCTGTATTCTCCAAACTTCTATGTTGGATGAACAATCATGAATACGCTATACTTAGGGGTCGATTACAATGTCATTAGGAAGGGCTCCGGATGGGATTCGGCATTCTTGAATCCGATACGGAACCCTTGTTTCCTGTAGAATCTTCACCTTTCTGGACGACTGAGTACGATGCAAGGAAGCCGTCGAGGCTGTCCGAATCAGTTCCGAATGCGATTCTGGCAGCCCAAGTCATTCGGAGCCAAATCGTACAGCCCAATGGAGACGGTGCCGAACGTGTATGGTGACCGATTCGATCAGCCGTTCCAAATCGGTTTGACTGAGACAAAACTGCTTTTGGAATCATTTTTTGGGGACCCTGTTGCGGGCCCCCCTTCAACCAGAGGCGATCGAATGTGGCCCGTGGGTGTACCCAAGAGATCCCTTTTTCCAACCATGCCCAATGTGGCAGGCACCACGGGGTGTCCGCCCCAGGGTGCAAGGTTTTCCCCAACCACCCCTTTTTCCAATGGGAGACTGTGTTCTCGTTCTGCTCACTGGCTCCCATTGAAGTCAATGGGAGTCCGACCAAACCGAGTCCGTAAGCATCCGGTCACATCGTAATCAGTCGGTGTGACTCCCAGAATTCGAATCGTTCAGAAAGCATTCCTAACTCAATTCGGTGGGAATGCTTTCCTAACAACATCGTAATTGGCCTCTTACTTTTAAAAACACAATGCACCAAAAAGTAAAAAGAAAATATATATTGCTTTCTTTACAGTTTGGGTTAAAAGAAATCTTATTCTTTCTTTGTACATATATATTTTTTTTAAATCAAAAGTGTTTGAAAAGCAATCAACCCGACGTGGGCTTACAGCCACTACCTGTATATGAATGAAAATCGTGGTTAAAACATTCAAACCATATACCAAAATACAAACATATATCTAACTACCTCCCTCCTCTCTCCTTACAATAAATTATGCCACCCACAATCTCTCTTTAAAATATTAAATATGCCTGACCTCAGCGCAGCTTTCCTTCCTTCCGATGTTGGCGCTGACTGTAGAAACAGATGTACATCCAGGGACGTCATCTCTAAAAGGCAAAAAGAAAAAAAGGAGAATTTCTCCCATTTACTTCAATGAAAATGCATGGGAAAATACAGAAAAAAATATTTAATAAAATGTAAATGAACTACTTTGCACAAGTTGGTATTTGTAAAAAATAAATATGATACATTTCTATTTTATTAACAAAATGTATAAATTATATATAATATGTATATTAATAACAATATTCACTTAATATTCAGGGATTAAATGAATACCTGGCTATTAAAATGAATGACTGAGATTTAATAAGCCCTCCAACCAAAATCCCAAATTCCCTTGCATCCCATGCCAGAGGATGGGTCTGAAACCCTTGCAAGTATTAATTTTAATTATCTACGAAATTACTAAAGTTAATAGCACCATCAATGCTGGTTAATTCCCAGGTATTCAACTTAATACTTGAGTATGAATACAGTCCCCCACCCAAAAACTCTAATTTCCTTGCTGCCCATGCCAGAGGATGGGTGATACACCCTCTTAAGCTTCTTTTTTAATTATGTTCTAATTACTATAATTAATATTAAAAGCAACACACATTAATACTCAGGTATTGCATCTAATGCCCGGGTATTATTACACCTACGCCCACCAAAATACACCAAATTCCCATTCATCCTTTCCCAGAGGATGGCTGTTGCACCCTCATGAGTATTAATTGTAATTATTTTTAAATTCATAAAAATTTAAAATCCAAACAATACTGACTCATACCCCAGTCTAAAAATGAAGTGCTATGTTAAAAGACACTCAGAATACAGTGAAAACACCTACATACACTAGGGAACACTATGAGTTGGGGTCCCCCTATGATTAGCATGAACTCCTCTGTGCGCCCCTAGTATATAATAGGGCAGGTGGATTAAAACTTCCTCTTAAAATGCGCCACAGGGCGTGTTTGCACACGTCACCTCAGGCCCCGTCCCCTCCCTTCCCGACTGTGTAAACACGCCCTGTGGCCATTTTCAGTTGGGAGATTAAGTCCCCTTGAATCCTGAGGGTCCGTAGGGTCCAACTAGACCACTAGGTACCTCCAGTACGCGCCACAGAGTAAAAAGGGGCGTGGCCTCAGAACACCTGTCTGCAACGTAGCTCCCTGGCACATACTGGAGATACCTGTTGGGCTAGTTGGCCCTCAGGGACCCTCAATATTGAAGGGGAATTAATTCCCCAACTTACAACTGGCCAGGGGGCGCGTTTGTAGAGTGCTGCAAGGAGGGAGCGTGGCCTCCAGTGCGATGCCGGTCTTTTATTTATTTTATTTTTTTAAGAAGGAGGGCTGTGTGGCCCCCTCTTCTTTTTCTAATTTATTGGCCCTGGGGCCCCCATCCCCCAGTGCCTGCCCCCTAATTTTTAATATTTTTTTTAAATTTGGAAGGGAGCCGCGTGGCCCCCCTCCCAAGGCCTTAATCAGTCCCGGGGACCCCAACCCCCGGGGCATGGCCTTTTTTTATTTAAATCTTTAGGAGGGGGGCTGCGTTGCCCCCCTCCTCAGGCCACTTATGGCCCCGGGGACCCCATCCCCCAAGGCCGGCCTTTGTTTTTTATAATTTTTTAAAAATATATTAATAGAAACACCTAGGACATGCTGGACAAACCGTATGTACCTATCACCATGACGATTTGCGTGATATTCATTAATGCATATAATGAATCCACATGGAATGTATTTACACTGCTAGTGAAGCTATGACGTGTCTGATGCCCTACCGTGCCTAATCCCGGCACCCCCGCCGGTGGGTACTCTCCAAGTAGACACCCTTGTCGTTTATTTGTACAAACATGGCAAGCTATTGATGGGGACATTTAATACACAGGCACACCAAGCCATTCAAAGAGGAGTCAACAAAAATTCGACCAAAACTATGCAAGAAACCCCCCTCACGGTTAATAAAACACACATCCGCCGCCGGATGTGTAATACTTTTTATTTTACTCTCTGGAAAGGAGACGAACCTCACTATGCTATGACACTCTCTAGCCCATGTGCAGTGTAACACCACCCCATGAATATGTCATGTCACACTTGCCTTCGCACGGGTTACATTGCCCCATCTAACGTGCCTTCCTCGATGCCTATGTTATAACGCACAACGCTATGCCATACATATTACAATCTGGGATCCATTTCTTTGTCACAGTGCATATGCAACGTTACACTCCCCAGCTCATATTTTATATTACAACTTTAGAGACTAGCTTGGTTAAACAACACTGCCCTGTGCATATTACACTCCAAGGCGCATATCGCATAGCACGTGCTAGTGCCTGTGCTATCTCACGCTCTCCAATGAATCTGTCACTGCGCACAATGTATTGCATATTATATTTCACGCCCGGTTCATCTTATATCACACTTTTTGGTGCATAGTTCATACCTTACATTATATCTAGTTTTCATTTTCAATCGTGCTCTCATGACTATGTTCTATATAACACTGCGTTCACCTACCCTTTTCACGGGCATTACATTTTGCGATGGGGGGTGGAGGGTCAGGGGGTGTTTCTGTCAAGTGAGCCCGGAGTCACAGTCACAAAGTCCTCTTCTTCCTGAATAAAAGTGAGATTATGCTGCATACTTGTTCATATTTTAACCCCTTCAGTGCCCATGACGAGCTGGACTCGTCATGGGCCGCGGTGGCGCTGTGCCCATGACGAGTCCAGCTCGTCATAGACCCCGCCCGCTAATGCAACGGCCGGCACTGGGCGGGGAAAGGGGCGGGCACTGAAGGGGTTAAGTAGTTTGCACAGACACATATTTTAAAAACAATACAGTTCCTAATACCCACCTTCTCTGAACAGTTATCTTGCTGCCCCATCCACCTCCTCCCTATCCTTTGTTGTCTGAATCCATGGACAAGCCTCCTCCCTCCTGCCATGCATGGTCTGATGTGCTGCCACTGCCCTCCATTTACACGGTTATGAAAGTGGGGCGTTCTCTACGCCCCTACCAGATGCACAGCTGTAAGCGCCATTATGACAGTTATATTTTGTAGTCCTTCTTCATCACTTAATCATCATAATTCATTTTCTCAACAATCTTTTTGTGTTAAACTGTAAAGGTTCCATTTGTATTTCGAACCACACGCGGAATTATTTGCCATTTTTCCAAACTTCTTATGCTCCAAACGTGACCATCCAGCCCTCAAAAGGAACACGACCAATGCAACAATTCATCCAAGGCAGTGCTTTTATTAAAAAACCCAATGCATTTCGGGCAATCAAGTGCCCTTCTTCGGGGGTCACTGTAAATGACAATGGAAACAATGAGTAACAATTACCATTTTAAATCCATGATTATAAAACTTGTTTCAATATAACATTAACATGTTCTTATTTTCTATGTACCAATTATGGAACAGCCCTTGCCTATGCACCCAGAGTCACTTCTCCATGTTTAGTCCTTGAAAAATACCCACCCTGCCAATGCTCTATACTGAAAAGAGACATACCCTGCTATTACATAAACAACCCGACCTGCTGAACAGTCAACTTTCCCATCCTTTCCCACAAATTGCATGCGATATTTCATCAATCTCCCTTCCTCCACATCCCCCTCAAGCTCACTTTCTCCTTTATTTTATCTCACTTTCAACCTAACCCAAACACACTTTTTCCTTGAGGTTCCCCCTTCAACCCAATCCTTCATTTCTACACTATTCCAGCCACCCTTCTCCCTTTCACTCGTTTTTTTAGAAAACACTTCAGTTCCTCCTCAACTTCCCTATTTCCACTGCATAGATCTCATCCACCTAATTTCCGTTCGTCCCACCATACCTCTGTCACTATTCACGCCTTCATCCCTCAGTTAAACTATGCGACCCTTCTCTACCCGTACGTGCCGTGAGCTTTTAAAATTCATACAGCCTCTGCTCCGTCCCAAACTGTCAGTACTCCCTATGCCCCTCCCTTATTTAATCACGTGTGCGCCTCTTTCCAACTTCCTAATAGGCTAATTACATTCATTTTCCCGCCGACAGCGCTCCATGCAAATAGGCCTGAGCACTGTCAACAACTACATCACCCATAATGCAGTGAACAAGCATAAACTGAGACTGAACTGTGATAATTGTATTTGCCATAACGCATGAAAACTGAACATGCAATGAAAATCCTCGCCATCAAATAATGTTCATATTTATCTTAACACAAACATTTCTCTATAAATATCAACACCGGCTTGTAAGATGAATGAAGATGTTACGCCGCGTATGGTATCCAATGTTCTGTCTTTACTTCTTATTCATTTTTTATCATTTTTAAACTGGTGGGTGCTACCCCGATGCAGGGCAATGGTTTATACAACTTCAGTTATGGAGTTCGGGATGCACACCTGTCTTTTTTTTTGTATATTCATCCAATCATTATCCTGTAATCCAAGAATGCGTGCAAACTGGCATGAGTGCCTATTGCCCAAACGGCACGAAAGTGAACACAGTTATGAAAGTGGGGCGTTCTCTACGCCCCTACCAGATGCACAGCTGTAAGCGCCATTATGGCAGTTATATTTTGTAGTCCTTCTTCATCACTTAATCATCATAATTCATTTTCTCAACAATCTTTTTGAGTTAAACTGTAAAGGTTCCATTTGTATTTCGAACCACACGCGGAATTATTTGCCATTTTTCCAAACTTCTTATGCTCCAAACGTGACCATCCAGCCCTCAAAAGGAACACGACCAATGCAACAATTCATCCAAGGCAGTGCTTTTATTAAAAAACCCAATGCATTTCGGGCAATCAAGTGCCCTTCTTCGGGGGTCTCTGTAAATGACAATGGAAACAATGAGTAACAATTACCATTTTAAATCCATGATTATAAAACTTGTTTCAATATAACATTAACATGTTCTTATTTTCTATGTACCAATTACGGAACAGTTTATGCTTGTTCACTGCATTATGGGTGATGTAGTTGTTGACAGTGCTCAGGCCTATTTGCATGGAGCGCTGTCGGCGGGAAAATGAATGTAATTAGCCTATTAGGAAGTTGGAAAGAGGCGCACACGTGATTAAATAAGGGAGGGGCACAGGGAGTACTGACAGTTTGGGACAGAGCAGAGGCTGGATGAATTTTAAAAGCTCACGGCAGGTACGGGTAGAGAAGGGTCGCATAGTTTAACTGAGGGATGAAGGCGTGAATAGTGACAGAGGTATGGTGGGACGAACGGAGATTAGGTGGATAAGATCTATGCAGTAGAAATAGGGAAGTTGAGGAGGAACTGAAGTGTTTTCTAAAAAAACGAGTGAAAGGGAGAAGGGTGGCTGGAATAGTGTAGAAATGAAGGATTGGGTTGAAGGGGGGAACCTCAAGGAAAAAGTGTGTTTGGGTTAGGTTGAAAGTGAGATAAAATAAAGGAGAAAGTGAGCTTGAGGGGGATGTGGAGGAAGGGAGATTGATGATATATCGCATGCAATTTGTGGGAAAGGATTGGAAAGTTGACTGTTCAGCAGGTCGGGTTGTTTATGTAATAGCAGGGTATGTCTCTTTTCAGTATAGAGCATTGGCAGGGTGGGTATTTTTCAAGGACTAAACATGGAGAAGTCACTCTGGGTGCATAGGCAAGGGCTGTTCCGTAATTGGTACATAGAAAATAAGAACATGATAATGTTATATTGAAACAAGTTTTATAATCATGGATTTAAAATGGTAATTGTTACTCATTGTTTCCATTGTCATTTACAGTGACCCCCGAAGAAGGGCACTTGATTACCCGAAATGCATTGTTTTTTTTAATAAAAGCACTGCCTTGGATGAATTGTTGCATTGGTCGTGTTCCTTTTGAGGGCTGGATGGTCACGTTTGGAGCATAAGAAGTTTGGAAAAATGGCAAATAATTCCGCGTGTGGTTCGAAATACAAATGGAACCTTTACAGTTTAACTCAAAAAGATTGTTGAGAAAATGAATTATGATGATTAAGTGATGAAGAAGGACTACAAAATATAACTGCCATAATGGCGCTTACAGCTGTGCATCTGGTAAGGGCGTAGAGAACGCCCCACTTTCATAACCGTGTAAATGGAGGGAAGTGGCAGCACATCAGACCATGCATGGCAGGAGGGAGGAGGCTTGTCCATGGATTCAGACAACAGAGGGTAGGGAGGAGGTGGATGGGTTCAGCAAGATAACTGTTCAGAGAAGGTGGGTATTAGGAACTGTATTGTTTTTAAATATGTGTCTGTGCAAACTACTTAAAATATGAACAAGTATGCAGCATAATCTCACTTTTATTCAGGAAGAAGAGGACGTTTGTGACTGTGACTCCGGGCTCACTTGACAGAAACACCCCCTGACCCTCCACCCCCCATCGCAAAATGTAATGCCCATGAAAAGGGTAGGTGAACGCAGTGTTATATAGAACATAGTCATGAGAGGACGATTGAAAATGAAAACTAGATATAATGTAAGGTATGAACTATGCACCAAAAAGTGTGATATAAGATGCAATACATTGTGCGCAGTGACAGATTCATTGGAGAGCGTGAGATAGCACAGGCACTAGCGCATGCTATGCGATATGCGCCTTGGAGTGTAATATGCACAGGGCAGTGTTGTTTAACCAAGCTAGTCTCTTAAGTTGTAATATAAAATATGAGCTGGGGAGTGTAACGTTGCATATGCACTGTGACAAAGAAATGGATCCCAGATTGTAATATGTATGGCATAGCGTTGTGCGTTATAACATAGGCATCGAGGAAGGCACGTTAGATGGGGCAATGTAACGCGTGCGAAGGCAAGTGTGACATGACATATTCATGGGGTGGTGTTACACTGCACATGGGCTAGAGAGTGTCATAGCATAGTGAGGTTCGTCTCCTTTCCAGAGAGTAAAATAAAAAGTATTACACATCCGGCGGTGGATGTGTGTTTTCTTAACCGTGAGGGGGGTTTCTTGCATAGTTTTGGTCGAACTTTTGTCGACTCCTCTTTGAATGGCTTGGTGTGCCTGTGTATTAAATGTCCCCATCAATAGCTTGCCATGTTTGTACAAATAAACGACAAGGGTGTCTACTTGGAGAGTACCCACCGGCGGAAGTGCCGGGATTAGGCACGGTAGGGCATCAGACACGTCATAGCTTCACTAGCAGTGTAAATACATTCCATGTGGATTCATTATATGCATTAATGAATATCACGCAAATCGTCATGGTGATAGGTACATACGGTTTGTCCAGCATGTCCTAGGTGTTTCTATTAATATATTTTTAAAAAAATAATAAAAACAAAGGCTGGCCTTGGGGGATGTGGTCCCCGGGGCCATAAGTGGCCTGAGGAGGGGGGCAACGCAGCCCCCCTCCTAAAGATTTAAATAAAAAAAGGCCATGCCCCAGGGGATGGGGTCCCCGGGGCTGATTAAGGCCTTGGGAGGGGGGCCACGCAGCTCCCTTCCAAATTTTAAAAACATATAAAAAATTAGGGGGCAGGCACTGGGGGATGGGGGCCCCAGGGCCAATAAATTAGAAAAAGAAGAGGGGGCCACACAGCCCTCCTTCTTAAAATAATAAAATAAATAAAAGACCGGCATCGCACTGGAGGCCACGCTCCCTCCTTGCAGCACTCTACAAATGCGCCCCCTGGCCAGTTGTAAGTTGGGGAATTAATTCCCCTTCAATACTGAGGGTCCCTGAGGGCCAACTAGCCCAACAGGTATCTCCAGTATGTGCCAGGGAGCTACGTTGCAGACAGGTGTTCTGAGACCACGCCCCTTTTTACTCTGTGGCACGTACTGGAGGTACCTAGTGGTCTAGTTGGACCCTACGGACCCTCAGGATTCAAGGGGACTTAATTTCCCAACTTAAAATGGCCACAGGGCGTGTTTACACAGTCGGGAAGGGAGGGGACGGGGCCTGAGGTGACGTGTGCAAACACGCCCTGTGGCACATTTTAAGAGGTAGTTTTAATCCACCTGCCCTATTATATACTAGGGGCGCACAGAGGAGTTCATGCTAATCACAGGGGGACCCCAACTCATAGTGTTCCCTAGTGTATGTAGGTGTTTTCACTGTATTCTGAGTGTCTTTTAACATAGCACTGGCTCTAGGAC